>NW_010524280.1:0-25503 GCF_000687285.1 Phaethon lepturus | reverse complement strand
TACCCCCTATTCTGCACCGTTTCAAACAGCAAATGCTGTAAATACAGTTACTACAGAATGCACTGAGCGTCCCAACCAGTCGGGCCAGGTCTTTCCATTATCCAGTCAGCGGAGCAGAAGCAGTAACAGGGGACCAGTCATACAAAAAGTAAGTCTGTTTTTTAATAGGATAAGTAGAACTGTATAAAGAAAATGTCTTTGCACAGGAAGCATGCATCTTGTTTGAGCAAGAACAGGTATGCTATAGTATCAATGGAAGGAAAGGTGGGCAGAAAAGATGTTAATTAGAGAGTAGCAGTAGTCTTTCTAAAGAGATATTTTGTGGTAAAATACTTGGTGAGTTTATGAAGCCTGCAAGCATAACATGGGAGACTCCCTTCCACTGCCTCTCTGCTAGTTTGGTCTGAGCTTAGAATTACTTCATTAGAGAGCAAAGGAAGTATACCCATACTTTCTTTACCTTTTTTTTTGATACTTACACATCATAATGAACAGTTCATGCAGAAAATACTGTGAGAAGGGTAAGAAATCAAATGTTTTTAATGAATATTTTTCGTAATCTCTTGTCTTTAAACATGGCTTCTGTAGAGAGCATTAGAACTTTTAATTGCTTTGTTTGATTACAACTGTGAAGTCAAATCATGATACCTGTGTATGTCTTTTGAAACAGCAACAGCAGTTACAGATGCACATAAAAAATAAACGTCCTCCAGTGAAAAATGTCGCCACTCAAAAGGAGACTAGTTCATCAGGTCCTGAGAACAGATCAAAGATTGTTTTGTTGGTTGATGCATCACAGCAAACAGGTAATTTCTTTCTTGTTCTGTGTGTACAGGATAACTAGTACTACATGTCAGTCGCCATCTTTCCTAAAGGAAGTTGGATCTGGTTTAGATGTGGCTTTTCAGAGAAATCTTTGCAGATCAAAAATATAATGAAGAAAAGGTGCTGATGGTTGCAGGGACTTACTCAATATGTCACGTTACAGTGTTGCAATGATACAGTACTCCTGCAGACACTTTGCTGCTGTCAAAAACAGACTATTCGTGAAGGAGCTTATTATTGTTAATACTTGGACCTAGACATAATTTGTTTAAATTCAAAGCTGTTTTTAATCTTATTAGAAGGAAGCTGTTGTCGCGTGCAAAGACTTCTGGCTTTTTCCATTTGTTTTTATGACGTGTGGGTTTTTCATGTCTTTTGACAATTCCTGTGCAAGTAACCATATTTTTACTGTTTCTTGTAGACTTTCCTTCAGATATAGCTAATAAGTCACTTTCTGAGAGCACCTCTACAATGCTTTGGAAATCAAAAGGCAGACGCAGAAGAGCTTCTCACCCTGCTGCAGAGTCCTCTAGTGAACAGGGTGCGAGCGAAGCAGACATTGACAGTGACAGTGGCTATTGTAGTCCTAAGCATGGCAATAACCAGGCTGCAGCCATGACTTCAAGAAATACAGAATCTTGTGCAGTGAATGTATGTAAACATAGCTGAATAATTTAACCATATTTGTATTCTACAGACTAATAAAAATTACTAAAAAAATCTGTGTTTTCCTTTTCAGGTTGTAGAAACATCAGTAAATACAAGTAAGCATTGTCTTAGCTGGTGAGCTGTTTAAAATTTGGCTGTGTCACTTCCGTGTTTTTGCTTCACATTTTGCTAGGAAACATCTCTTGATCTACTTCCAGCATGCTACTCTTAACTGATCAGATACTTCTGAAGATATGTCTTTACTGTGATCTCCACCACCTCCATCACGACCCCTATTACTGTTTGAATGAACAAGTGTATAAGTAGCTGTCACTAACCATTTATCAACAGCTGCCTTTCTTTAAAAGATTAAAAAAGCCGGAGAGTCCAATGGAAGCATTCAGACAAAGCTGTGCTTTTGTTGTATTTTTTCTTCAAGCTTCCTTACCCTGTTGGACTGGGTAATAATAGAGCCAGAGAGTTCTCATTCTCTTGAAGTACTGATACTTTTTTTAGAAGCTTTAAAGAAGTACTGTAACATGAATAAATGTTTTGATTAGTCTGGTAGTAGTGGGTTATGCTAGTGGCTATTATTTGTCACTGGACCAAAATTGGTATGGATGCAAACCCAAGATTTCCTTTGTCTGACTGCTTCCTGATGATCAGTTGTTGGCAATTTTGAATGTCTGTCATCTGATTCTTCCATAAAGGCAATTCTGCTAATGTCTAGAAATAGCTACAGAATTAATGTTGTCAGAGGAGAATTAGAATTTCTCAGAGAAATCTATTTGTATCAGAATTGTGTTCCTGGCTCTGATGGCATGTGTATCGTTATGATGCATTTTGTCATTAATTTTTTCATAGATGGCACTTCTCTTTCAGCTGGTGTAAATTGGACTAATGTAAACTCCCAGGCAACTCAAAAAAAACCTTGGATTGAAAAAACTCAGACATTTGCTAGAGGTGGAAGACAAGCTGAGCAAAGAAATGGTTCACAGGTATGTTGTTAATGGTGCTAAATTCAAGTATTCTGTTTCTTGTAATGTATGAAAATAAGAAATTTTAAATGGATTATAAAATTAACATACGAAGAATAGTTAATGAAAACAGTGAATGAAAAGTATAGAAACTTAATCTAGAAGTCCACTTGCAGACGTCTACCTAATATGTTTCTTGAGCTAGCACTGGATCATATATATGTCTCTCAAATATTTAATATTCTTGGCAATTTTCTGCCTATAGCCGTTCTTTATACGTATCTACCTAGGAAGAACATTGCATATATAAAGTAATTTGTGAAACTAATACACTGCGGATGTAGAAAAGTTTTTGACCTGTTCACACTTTAGGAAAAAAAATCTCAAACTATCGAAAGAAAGATTCTGATGTGATGGTAAACTGGACTCCTGTCTTCTCACTCCTGTGGTCTTTTGAAACTTTTCTTTTGTAATTTATATTGGCATACCATGTTATTAGCAGTTTTATTATTAATAAATTACTGTAAATTTGATTTATGCTAAAACTTGAAGAATATGTCTCTGTGACGTTTCCTTCAAGTGGGACAGGATTTTTGTAATCAGTATGTGAGGAGAAGGTGGCCTTACCAATTTTGATAGTCTAACTTTATTGAGGGGGAGTGCAGAAGGGGGGCAGAGAACGCTGAAACACCTGCCTTTGCTTAGCCATAGGTTTTGCTTGAATTCAGTTATTGCAGACAAGAATTAGCTGAGCTTGAAGTGGGAGCTTTATCATAGACATGCCTGTATGTGCAAATGTATGTGAGCTAGCTTGCCCTGTTTATTTTTTTTTTTGATGGAATTGTTAATTTGTCTTGAATTTTCCCATTTGGTATCCATGGGTTTATTATATAAAGAAGCTTGCTGATGCTTGTATCTGTCAGTGTAGCAGTTCTGAATCTTTTTATAACCTGTAGTCAAATTGGAGGCTTTCAGAAGTCACTATATGTGGTTTATGGCATTGGGAGAGTAGGAAGCACCAGATTTCCTTTCATCCAGTCAGTTTAGAGACTAAATCTGGCAGTTATTTTAAATATTTAAAAACAAAGCTGGCACAAAGAGTTTTAAATAAGGTTTCCCCAGCCAAATTCACTGTACCTCAGGGCAGAATTGTCCTAGAAACTGTTTTTCTTTGAAACTAAATTTGTAGCAGGTCTGTAGGAAATTTTCTTGAGAAATACATTAGTATGAGATCCAAAATTTCAGATTCAAATCATGCTTTGCTTTCAGCCAACCAGTCTTGCACATGGGTTTCCACCAACCTTTCATGTAATAAACAGAAGAATGTTTATACCACTATACTAAGGTTTCTGGTCCTTAGAGAACTCTGTGCCTGTGCACTGTCATAAAACACATGTTGAAAAGGCAATAATTGCATGCAGAACAATGATGTAGTGAGAGTTGGATTGATGACGGTTACAGACAGTTCTTCAGGATTCATGTCCGAGTTGTATAGATCACCAGCACCTCTTGTATTTTTCTTCCAAGTTTGGCCAAAAGGACCCTATTTTAAATTAGAAATTGGGAGATGAGTGTGTAGAGATGCTGTATTTGGCTTGGAGGGGATAAGCTGATACTATCTGTAGAATATGTTTGTGCAGGTTTAAAAAAACAAAACGGAAACAACAAAAAACCAAAGCAACCCTAAAAAACCCCCACAAAATAATAAAATCATAGAATAGCTGGGGTTGGAAGGGACCTTTAAAGGTCATCTAGTCCAGCCCCCCTGCAAAGAGCAGGGACATCTTCAACTAGATGAAGTTGATCAGAGCCCCGTCCAACCGGACCTTGAATGTTTCCAGGGATGGGGCATCTACCACCTCTCTGGGCAACCTGTGCCAGTGTTTCAGCACCCTCATTGTGAAAAATTTCTTCCTTGTATCTAATCTAAATCTACCCTCTTTTAGTTTAAGAACTATGACCCCTTTTCCTGTTGCATCAGGCCCTGCTAAAGAGTCTGTCCCCGTCTTTCTCATAAGCCCTCTTTAAGTACTGGAAGGCTGCCATAAGGTCTCCCTGGAGCCTTCTCTTCTCCAGGCTGAACAACCCCATCTCACTCGGCTTTCTTCATAGGAGAGGTGTTCCATTCCTCTGATCACCTTTGTGGCCCTCCTGGACCCAGTAGCCAACAGAGATAATACCAAAGCACAACTTACTCATAGAATCATAGAATAATTTGGGTTGGAAGGGACCTCTAAAAGTCATCTAGTCCAACCCCCAATTAATTAAATCTAATTCTGTAAAAACTGTACTGTCTTAGCTTCCAGTTAGCAGACATGAGAATGCCTTACATGCATGCACAAGCATCTTGAAAAATTGAAATTGCAACATGCCAATCATGTTCATTATTTTCAGTCCGGTTTCAGATGCAGAGACCACAGCACATCTTCAGAAAGAAGGCAGAATTTGCAGAAACGACATGAAAAAACTACAAGTCAGTCAAGCAGAACAGAGCAGAGTCCTGAACCTCTGTATTTTGAGGTAGTGTTGTAAGAAAACTGTTTCTGCATTACAGTGATGCAAGTTGTGTGAGGAATAAGTGATGTTCTCAACAGGGATAAGTTGTAAAACATCTGACTCAGAGGTGTACAGTATAGTGCTCTAATTCTTATGTGATGCTCTCATTGTGTACGTACAAAGACTTGTATTTGGGTGTTGTGGAAAGTGTAAGAATTTAGAACTATCCATGATTGACAAATTAGATAAGCAACTTTCAAGAAACTTTTTCTGTTCACATGCAAATGGAAATTACTGTGTTCTCTAATTTATCCCCCCTAATTGTAATTGGATTTCTTTAGTATAAAACATTGATGAATTATTCTTTTTTTTGAAAAAAGGTTAGTCAGATACAGGAATGCTTTGTTAATTTTTCACCATTTTCTATTTGTGTCACTTTTAAGCCCTTCTAGCTTATGTGTGACTTCAGGATTCAATTAATTCTTCTAGCTTCAGCTGTTCCAGTTGATGCTTTTCATGTGACTGGGTTCCATTCTCTTCATTCTTAATTTGTGTCTTGTTTAGGATGAAGACGAATTTCCAGAGCTAAATAGTGACAATGGCAGCAGCAAAAGTAGTAACATACAGCAAAAGATTTCACCCAAAGTAGTAAGTAATTACTTTGTTTTGCAAAGCATTTTGAAGTTAAGTTGTTTTGAGACTACTTGATTTGTGTAATTTTTTATGAATCTCTGCTACAATACTTACAATGTGGTAAGTGTGATGTTCTTGGGGTATTTGCGTTACCAGTTTTGGATGCTAAAGAAATGAAAATTAAAATAAGTGGTGCAGAGAACCCATCTTAAAAAAAAGACTGCTGGATTTTTGTCTGCTAATGAGATTATTTTACAGTTTCACTTGTTAACACATATGATAGACACTTAGAATCATAGAATATCCCAAGTTGTACAGGACGACCCATAAGGATAATCAAGTCCCACTCCCAACTTCTCGGTCTCACTGATAGTTTCTCATGAGTTTTGTGCTTTTTGAAGTCACGTGCTAAATTTTGGGTGAACAATAGATGCAACAGGATTTCTGAGATTAAAATTAGTTTTAAGGATTATCAATCTTTCTTTGTGTTAATACATAAACTACACCCTGGTTATTCTTTCTGACTCAAAGGGCTTGCATTCAGACTGATGCTTTGATGCAGACTTTTCTTAAAATTGTTAAATCAGCAAATATGTAGTAATGGTGTCAATTTTTCAAAATAACTACAGTTCGTGTAGTTTTTTCTGAAATGAAAATAAACTAAACTTTATCTGCCCTAAGGCTATAGAAACAGTTGTTCGAAAGATGCTCTTTTAACACTTGATCTACTTAAATATTTTGTTGCAGAACCATACATACAGACTACTTGATCTCTTTGGCTGCTTTCCAGGAAAGTGAAGTCCTACATGAAATCTTCACGGGGTGGGGAGGTGTTGGGGGGGAGCCCTACTCCATTACTTAGCAATCAGACTGGAAAACCTTCTGAAGGCATAATTGGAGATAAATGTAATAGTTTTCCCATACAAAAAGGAAATATACATAAGTTTCTAGTTTTATTAACTTACTGTGTCATCTAGCGGTACTTAATTGGGATGTCATACTGCTGACCAAAGCAATGGTTCATCTGGTTTCTGGAGTGCCACGTTTCCTATGGTCTTGAGAGAAAGGTCTTTTAATTGTGTGTTTTTGCATTTTGTTTAAAATCCTAGTTGGATGACTTACCAGAGAATTCTCCAATCAATATAGTCCAAACTCCAATTCCCATTACAACCTCTGTACCAAAGCGTGCAAAAAGTCAGAAGAAGAAGGCCTTGGCAGCGGCACTTGCAACAGCTCAAGAGTATTCGGAGATAAGCATGGAACAGAAAAAACTGCAAGTGTGTAGTGCCCACCCCCCTGGTCCTTCCCCCACAGTAGTTGGTAAAGAGGAGGTTCAGTTAGCTGTTGGTCCTCTTTATTCTATAATATCAAGAATCTCTTTTGTAACAAGTGTTTTGCATGCCTTATTTCTTAGTATTTATCAGCATGTGATATTCATGTTCTAGGAGGCTTTATCAAAAGCAGCTGGAAAGAAGAGCAAGACCCCTGTTCAGTTAGATTTGGGTGACATGTTAGCAGCTCTTGAAAAGCAGCAGCAAGCAATGAAAGCTCGTCAGATCACCAACACCAGGCCCCTCTCATACACAGGTATTTCTAATCTGCTTGACTATTGCTAAATGCATTTTGTGACAATATAAATGTGATCAATCTGGGCATCTTAAATACGCTTTCTGTCAAGTTTTATTTTTTTAATAGACACATAATAAAAACCTGGGAAGACTTTCTTAACACATTTCTCAAAAAATTCACCTGTGCTATCTTTCTCTGAGCTGCTGTATGCAATGGTGAAAGTCCGTGTAGAACTGAGGACAGACTTCTCTTAAAAGACCTACTATTCAAAATTCAGCATTTGTGTCTTGAGAGTAATTCAGTGCTGAAATGAATATGTGAGAAGAACTGTGTGAGGTCAAACCAAACATCTACTACAGATATTACAGAATTCTCTTTGGAAGCAGCTTAGAGAAGATACCTGTGACTATGATACAGAGGAATACCTCTCCATGATATTCTTCCCACCTCTACTGATTATAGTTCAAGGGCCTCCTGACCCCAGGCTTTCTCAAATCAAATTAGTTTCTTAAAGTATCCATCACTTCTGTCCCATGCTTTTACTGTCAATAAGGTCCAATGGCAGTGAATTGTAACCTTACTACATGCTGTGTGGAGAAGCTCTTCCTTCTACTGTGTTTTTCTTGGGATGCGGGTCAGTGGCTTATTTTGTGAACTGCTTCTAATTTTGTTAGCTTTCATAGCCTTTGTATTTCAAAGATACTGAGCAATCATTCCCTGCTCTCCTCCTCTATGATTCTTAGAGGTCTATCGTCTCTTTTCTAGTCTGAAGAGTCCTAGTCTATGTAGTTATTCCATTGTGGAAGCATACCTTTTCCGATAATCCATATCGCTTTCTCTGTACGTTCTTGTAGTTGTACTGTATCCTTTTGGAAATAAGGAAGACCAGACACGCACAGAATATTAAGTTACACTTCCATTGTGAATGTATGCAATGGCTTAATTACACTTTTTTGTTCTCTATTTCTTTATCAACACTTAACATTAAATTAGCTTTTTAATGTTTGCTGCTGAATACAGAATTGACATTTTTGTAGTTATCTGTTATAACCTGTGAATCTCATTCCGGAGCAGTAGTATGTAGCCTGGAGTCCATCGTTATGCACATAGTTACCATTTTCCTCCATTTTCCTTCTTGTGTGTTGCCTCATTTACCTGCTTTGAGTTTCAGACATGTTCAAACATTAATTCAAGTTGGCAAGCTTGTATCAAATAAAGCTCAGCAAAGAACAGTTGGCATTACCATTGGAGACCACATTTGTTTTTATTCTCTCTTGCAGAAGATACTTAGCTGCATGCTGTGCTCTCTCATCTGTGTTGTCCTGTCAACTAATCAAGTCTTTGACAACTAAAAAATCAATGTTTGGATAACTATTTGCAATTTATCTTACTATTATTATACCATTTGAGAGAGATCCCTTACCAGTATTAAAGTAATTCCTTTCCTGGAATCCATAGCTTCCTAAAACAGAAGGCTAAGTTGAAGAAAGCTTAAAACCATCTGGAAGAAACAATATCTGATGATGTAATTTTCCTGTCATTATGAACTGCTTTTTTCCAAGGAAGGAAAATGTACTTGGAGAATTCATTAGTGGAAATTCTGAAAACAGTGTTGAAATAAAGCTGACATGTTTTTTGGTGAAACTAATATCTTTCTTGTACTTAGTTGGCAGTGCTGCTCCCTTTCATACCAAAGAATCTGCCAACAGAAAGTCCTTAACAAAGGGACAGCCATCTATGGGTTGCCTTAATCCTTTGGATTCAACTGCCCCAAAAGTGAAAAGAGGAAAAGAGAGGGAGATTGCAAAACTGAAACGCCCTACAGCACTCAAAAAGGTAAACATGTCAACCCTGGAGTGTCTTGACCCACACTTGTACTTCAAGAACAAAACCTGGTATTTTCTTTCTTGAGGACTAATGACGATGAGCGTAAGGTAAGGGAGTCATGAGCTTCTGCCTCTTGTTGCTGTTACACTGATGTCCTGTCCTTTGGATCTGGGCATGTAACACAACTTTTATACCCCCTAATTAGTGGATGGTGATATGAATCTTTCTCTCAATACAGATCACAAGGAATTTTTTAAGTGTAAGCACTGGGACATGGGAAAACTTGCATAGTTTTTTCATGTTGCTGAATCCTAGTTTGTAGTGCAATGTAGTATGCTAACATTACATTTTCCTATTCTTTTTTTGAGAGATGGGTATAGAACTCAAACCCACAATTTTTAATTGAGTAAATTTAGAAATAATTGGTTGTGTATATCTATGTACATGCACACATGTAGTAGGTATGTATGCAGAGAATACAGTATGTATTCTGGAAATCAGAAGGTAAAGTACAAAAATACTAGCCCTGAAAAAGAAAGTGTGAAAGCCTTTTTAAATAAAAAAGGGGGGTGAAAGTCACCTGTACTCATGCACATTTCTTGTCAAGATCACTTTATGATACAGACAGTTAGAATCTGGTAAAGCTGTGTTTGCCAAAGCCAACCTTTGTACAAAGTTGCTTTTTTTGCCCTCACC
The DNA here is from genome assembly GCF_000687285.1 of Phaethon lepturus. NCBI lineage: Eukaryota > Metazoa > Chordata > Aves > Phaethontiformes > Phaethontidae > Phaethon > Phaethon lepturus. Next base: position 15,832 of record NW_010524280.1, on the reverse strand, counting down.
AGTGATCTTTTTTTCCCTGACTTAGCCATGATCTACTTGAGTTACAGAAATTCACAGCTGCCTGTTCAGAAAAGTTTTCTAAACTCTCTCTTGTCAATGCCTTTGTGTTCTTTTTATTTGTAGTAATACCAGTATATCCATGGCTACTTACCTTTGCACTTTGCGTTCCTTCATAGAAAGGATTCTATCTGTGGTGGTGCTTCACAAAGATGACTAGTGTTCTTGTATAAGGTGTTTTGTGGGGTTTGTTTGGTTTTTTTTACAGGGTTAGGGATGAGGAATTGTTAATGAGTGAGTGTTATGTATCAGAAAGAAACTCTGTAAGTACTTGATACTTAAACTACTGAAAGCATTGTTTATGTAGAAGAATGAGAGTATTGGGTATATAATGTGTAAAATGCTGGAATGAAATACTCTTTGTGATCAAAGAGGAAACCAAAATGATTTCAGGCTTTTCTATCCTGGGATGTGCAGGAAGGTTCAAAATAACTTGGTTAACTTTATGTTGTGTTATGTTCAGTCAAACGGATGTTCTTCCTTACAGGTGTATCTAATTTTCAGATACTGATAGCGGTTGGTTTTGTTCCTAGATTATTTTGAAAGAGAGAGAAGAGAAGAAAGGCCGTTTATCAGCTGACCACAGCCTTTTGGGATCTGATGAACAGAAAGAGGTTCATATAAACTTGACTGCTGATGAGTCTCAGGAGCTGGCCTCTCAAGAAGGTTGGTCTCTGTCTCACTAGTCCCCCTTTCCTCCCCCAAATTGTACTAACCTGCTTATTTTAATACTTTATCTTTCTCTTTTTATGCAACACAATTTATTGTTGTTATCTTTTAACTTTTTTTAACATTATGAAATACTAGAAATTGGAACCCTCTTCTTCCAAAATGTCATGTCTGTCCCTCAGTTGTGGAAGGCTCAGACGGTATGGGTTCTAAGTACATGATCTCCACACAGCCTTTTAATTCATTTCTCTTGAGTGGATGTTCCCAATGCGTGTCAGAGCTCATAACATTTTTGAGAAGCAGGCAAAATGTTACCTGTTGGCCATGCCATGTTGATCACAATGCTTTTTAATGATGAGTATACTGAAAGTTTTTCAGATGTAGGAGTTGCAAACTGTAAATAAGGTTTTCCAGTTTGTTGAACGCTCTTGTCAATCAGCTGTAACGTCCAGACTGCCAATTTGCAGCACCAGCTCTGAGCAACTGGGAAACTCCAAAGAATTTTCAATATCTTTGTGTTTGGCGGGGAGGGGTGGGGTGGAGAGGTGTCTAGCAAGATTCTAGATGTACTGCTTCAGAACTTTTCTTCTGAATGACCTACCTGACTGAAGATAAGTGTCAAAATCTTAAATATTCTAGGAATAAGTTAGTGTACCCTGTGTGTGTATATATAATATTTAACTAAAAATAGCAAAGAATTACTGGAAGAAGTTGTGGCATTTAGGCAGGTTTTCCCTTCTGTTCAGTCCATTTCCCAAACTAAGCTTTGGATATTTTTAAATGAATATTCAAATATTGCTTATTTACCCAACCTATGCTGAGTGGTGAGTATGTGCTTGTTTTGTTTTTCACCCCCTCTCAAATACTCCTCCAGGGAATAATACTGTTCAGTGTTTTTAGAATGTAGTTTGGAAAAAAACAAGGGACCAATACATAAGAAGTGTGATGCTGGTTTGGTTTATGTGAAAATGTCTTAAAATGTTTCAAAATTATCTTTCAGAAACTGGACTAAGTATGCCTAGTGATACTTCACTTTCGCCCGCAAGTCAGAATTCTCCATACTGCATGACCCCAGTGTCACAAGGTTCTCCTGCTAGTTCTGGAATAGGCAGCCCAATGGCATCTTCTGCAATAACCAAAATTCACAGCAAGAGATTCAGAGAGTAAGAGTTTTGCATTATTAATATAAATTCAAGGCTTGTACTTCAGTCACCCTTATTGTTTAAGTGTGGGTAGATTTAGGAGGAGCTTAACGAACATAAGCTGCCCTTTCATGAATAGAAGTTTCTGCAAGTATTTTCTTCCTTTTTTTTTGCCATAGGTGGCTTGCTGTGTTGCTTTGCAACAAATAAGCTAGGTGGAAGTATTGTTTAAAAAAAATTTTTTATAGGAGGGTTACATACAGTTTGGATGGGAAAGGAAGGAATACTTATGAATGCTGAAAATACAGTAATAGTCATTTTTAATACTTTACTGCTTTTATATTAATGTGTCTTTATAGAGTACCAAATTAAGGAAGAGGATAGTTGCTTGTGGCACCTATTGGAGTATTTAATTGTATTTTTTAATATTTTTACCAACTTCTTGAAGTGTGTTGCTGGAAATATAAATGTTTTCAGGATGTATTTTTAACTTGCAGTATACAGCCTGATTTTTAGAAATCCTTTTAATAACTTAAATAACAGTTTAATAACTATTATAAAGAAGTAAAATTCTCTTTATTTGGTAAAAGAAAAGGCTCAGTGAAATAGTATTAATTATGTGCTATACTAATAATTGATGTTTTTTTTGAATTGACAGGTACTGTAACCAAGTTTTAAGTAAAGAAATAGATGAGTGTGTGACTCTCTTATTGCAAGAGCTTGTCAGCTTCCAGGAACGAGTTTATCAAAAGGATCCCATGAGAGCTAAAGCAAGGAGAAGACTTGTTATGGGGTTGCGTGAGGTCACTAAGCATATGAAACTAAACAAGATCAAGTGTGTAATCATATCTCCCAACTGTGAAAAAATCCAGTCAAAAGGTATAAACGGTAAAACAATTGGTGCGCTTAACTGTTTAGTTTTCTTGTGCTGATGGGAAGTGCTGATTAGCAAGGTTAGAAGCTTTTTTTTGTTTTGTTGTAGTTACTGTGCATGACACAACACTTCCAGAATCAATGGTGTAATTGCCACTCCACGTTATTCTCTTCTCCATTCTGGAAGAACCTTATTCACCACGAGAGGTGAAAGACAAATAGATATTATAACACGTATCATAGACTTCAATTTTATTCCATTCAGTCTTTGATACACCCAGAGTCCTGAGCTCTGGTTGCTCTTAAGGAAGATTCCTTAAGAGGAGTGTGAATTGGTTGGTTAGCCAACACATTTTGCCACAACCAGAAGTGTAACGAGAGGCTTCCTGAGATGTGAGAAGAGCAAAGCTCTGCTCAAGAGAAGAGCTGTGAAAAATTCTGGTTTGATTTGTGTGTAGGACTGAGAATACAGAATATCACCTTGATCTATACTTACTATACTTGAAATGTATATCTTGTTATCCTGTAGGAGGTAGTAGCTGGTGATTGTGTGTATTGAAGTTTCACTGATTAATTGCAGTTAAAAATGGGAGAGTTGCATTGCACTGTACTATGACTTTAACTGACTATTTAAAACTGCTTTCTTCAAGGTGGACTAGATGAGGCTCTATATAACGTAATAGCCATGGCACGGGAACAAGAAATTCCGTTTGTGTTTGCTCTTGGACGTAAAGCTCTTGGCCGTTGTGTGAACAAGCTGGTTCCTGTTAGTGTAGTGGGTATCTTCAACTACTCAGGTGCTGAGGTGAGTAATTCCATTCACATAAATGGTTAGAGTAAACAATTATGTTCCTTGTAGTTAAGAATTGATTTGGCATGGAAAGCACACCTAATATGTGTTTGATAATGGCCTGACCTGATCTCTGTTAGGGGGTGTTTGTCTTTGAAATTCAGTATTTACAGAACTGAGGGACTATGTTGAAACACTTTGGTCGCAATATCTCTGTAGCTTTCAAATAGACTTAAATGCTGTCTGAAATTCTCTGGAAGGCTTAAGATTGTAAGAAAAACAATATCTTAAATTAAGTACATCTCCTCAAAGTTGTGTAAACATGCGGTGGTGGTTTTATTTAATACAGAGAAGAACTAGTTTTAGTTGAAAGTATTTGGTGTTAATAAGCTTAAGGCTTATTATGTGGTATACCTTTTGACTACAAGGAGTAACTTAAAGTGAAAATTATTACTAAGAGCTACTAATTATAAAAACTGCCTCCATACTTAGGACCTTTTTAATAAGCTGGTATCACTGACGGAAGAAGCCAGAAAAGCATATAGAGATATGGTTTCTGCAATGGAACAGGAGCAGGCAGAAGAAGCCTTGAAGAATGTCAAGAAGGCACCTCATCATATGGGTCATTCTCGTAACCCCTCCGCAGCAAGTGCTATCTCATTCTGTAGTGTTATTTCTGAACCCATATCTGAAGTGAATGAGAAGGAATACGGTAAGTATCTTAAAACTTACTTCTGTAACTAGAAGCTGGAATCTTCCAAATACTGTTTATTGCAAAATGTTGCTAAAAATACAGTATTTATAATTTACAGTATTCGTAGTTTTCAGGGATAAGAGAAAATTGTTTAGTCTTCAGGTAGTTTTGTAAGTAACTTTCCCGAACTATATGAAAACAATAATTTTAATTTCTAATCCTTAGTGCTACAGTTAAGTAACTCAAATCAGTGGAGGTGGCTTCACCAGTTTTATTGAACTGGTACCAAACACAGAATTGATTATATGATTGAGGAAGAGCTAATGACAGAGGTTAGGAATTAAATTATTGAGGTCTCTGAAGATAGGACATGTATCTTAGATTTTGAAACTTGAGATGGCAATCTCAAGTAAGATGGCAAGCCCAGACGATGGGGTGTAAAAGGGAAAATGCTTGTTTGTAGTCAAGACTTCTTTTTTCAGTCTTACGGGGAATTAAGAAGAATTCTATCTTGGGTTTAGGTAATTCTTCTGTGGTGTCTCAAACTTGCTTAAGGATTTTTTTTAAAAAGTTTAACAGATGACTTAATACTGTGGCAATTTTCTGCTTTTAGTTTATACTTGAGAGTAACCTCTGTGACTACACTCACTGTTACATTTGGTGCTTCTACAGTTTACACAGGAAACTAAGTGCACAAACTTTCAACTTTGGTAATGTCTGGTTTACGATACTGTAAAAACCCAAAGTTATTCACAGCTCTTCCTGTTGTCACTCCTTTCCCTTCTTCACCCTTTCTCTAATTAAAATTTTTCTAGCAAGTGTAGAATAATATTAAAATTATTATTTCCTACTGATATTTAAACAGTTCTGGGACATTCAGGAGAAATGTTTTTTTATGTAGAAAGAATTAATGTTTCCTACTTAAACTTCTTTTGAAACTTGTAGAAACAAACTGGAGAAATATGGTGGAAACATCTGATGGGTTAGAAACATCTGAAAATGAGAGAGAGTCCTCGTGTAAGACTGTGGTACCAGAAAAAGCTGGTAATGGTCAAACTGAAAAAGCCCCTCTTAATAAACAACCACCTCTGGCTACAACTGGCACTACCTCAGCAACAAATAATGGAAAACCTACACCAGGTGACAAAGATGAGGTGAAACCAGATGACAATCTGGAATGGGCCTCACAGCAGAGTACAGAAACAGGATCACTGGATGGCAGCTGCCGAGATCTTTTGAATTCCTCCATGACCAGTACCACCAGTACTCTTGTACCAGGAATGCTAGAAGAAGAGGAGGAGGAGGAAGATGATGATGATGAGGATTATGGCCATGAGCCAATTTCTGTAGAAGTTCAGCTGAATAGCAGAATTGAATCTTGGGTTTCAGAGACCCAGAGAACTATGGAGACTCTTCAGCTGGGGAAGACCCTTAGTGGTGCTGAAGAAGACAATGCAGAACAAAGTGAAGAGGAAGAAATAGAGACTTCTGAGCAGGCTGATCCAGTCACTGATGGTGAGGAATGGACAAATGATAAGCATGCAGGTAACACTCAACATAAACCCACCATCTGCAGTTCTTTGAATAAAGACCATACAGATTCCATCTATATGCCGTAAAAATAAGCACGAACTCAGGAACTTTTTAGAAATTGTATTAAAACTAACTGTTGTAAAGGTCGCAGCCATTATTTCATATGCTTCATCTCAACATTTTGCACTGTTAGACATTTAATATGTGTATTTAATTCACAACAATATTTTTGTAGCTGTTTGTTACTTGTTTGATTTAAAAACTAGCTTAGCTTTTAATCAGCATCTATTTCCCAGAATAGAAACTGTATGGAAAACTTGTCAGTAAGTATTCATTTGATCTTTTGTAAAAGGAAACATCTTGTAACTGACCAGTTTTAAGCAAAATCATTAAGGTGTGACTGTTTAGCTCATTTTCACACAGATAACCGACATTAAGACTGACAAATTACCAACACTTTACATTGGTGTTACGATGTTATGCCAGGCATGTCAATGTATTTGTCCATGGTTTTCTACTTCTATTGAGAAACAAAAGTAACATTTTGGTTTTCTTTAAAGAAAAGCTAGAAAACCCCATTTGCAGTCATAATGAAAAGTAAATAGTAGAGAAATCTATGTGTGATTCTTATGCTAAGATAGATGCAGCTCTTTAGTTGGTCTTGGTGAATGCATCATTAAAAAGCTGCTGATAGTTGAGATGGTTACAATAAGCTATAACAACGTTGATTCCAGAAAACTCTAAACCAGAGGGATATAATTATTCTTTTGAATTTTTTTCACAAGGTGGAAATATTGCATTAAAAAAACAGGAATGAAAACAAAAATTCCCCATGCCTTCCACAGTTGCTGCCTGCCAAACCACACTAAATGAATTATTAACCATAATCCCTGTCCAGGGCTTTTGGTAAACTGATGACTTCTCTTTCTCCTGTCACTTACCTCAGGAATGCTGTTTTGCATATTGTAATTTATGTAACATTGCAAAAAGCAATGATAATCCTTTAATGGCAAGCGTGAATGATATGGTGGCTCAATGTATCTACATGTGCGTCTGCATGCTTTGATCCTGGCCACCCTTGTATTGAGTTCAGGATGTATCTTAACAATTCTTACTCAAAATGTGACCTCTTTTTATGTGTTCTCAGAGTTGTAGCAGCTTTAGGAGTTGACCCCTAGAGTAGAAAAGGAAGTAGTTATTCTAGGAAAGGAGGAAGTGCCCTGTAGTGTGGGGAGGTATTTCAGTGGTTCAGAGGTAAAAAAAACTGTGCTGTCCTTGAAACATACATATTGCTAGAGAATTGTTCCATGTTTTGTTCTGAATATTGAAGTGAAATCCATGAACTCATGATGAATTAATTTCAGATGGAAGATGGAGTGTGTGTCTAAACCTTGCATGTAAGGAGTGTGTTTTCCATCTTTGTCTTATACTGGTAAGAGATGTACTGAAACTGCCAGCAGCAGGAGCTTCACTACAAGAGTAGCCAAAGAGTAACTCATGTGAATAACACTTTTATAGCAAACGTATGTTTCTTTTAATTCCACTTCATTTTTCTTGATCACTGGTATCAAAATGCATAAAAAATCCCCTGGGTAGGCTGAAAAACACAAGAAATGGGTAGCTTAGGTGTTTAGTCCACCCTTCTTCATATGGGACCAACGCTTATAGTACTAGTGATGCTGGGATTTTAAGTTGCACTGGGAAAATAAGACTCCAGGTTTAGAAAACATCTACCCCTGGGTTTTTTGGATGCTAATGAGAATAATAGAAACTGTGTGTATTATGTAAATAATGCTTTGATAGGTATAGGCATAGCAAATGCTATGTAGGTAAGCAGTATAGAGGGCTGCTAGGACAACTGGCTGTTCTGTCACGTTCTTAGTTCCTTAATATAATCTTCCTAGATGTTAGAACAGGCATTTTATAAGAAAACAAAGACTAAGGAATGATGCCTCCTGAATGTTAACCCTTTTACTGTACATATGGCAGATTTCTACTGGCTGTATGTTTTGAAAGAGTTTTTGCTTTAGGAAATGATAGGTGTTTGAACTGCTGACAAGCAAAAATTGCCCTTGGATGTGTAAGCACATGTCTTGATGCCAGCTGAGATCAGTGTATACACTGAGGGCAAAACTTCACCAAAACATAAAAAAAAAAAGGTGTTTGTAACTCTTCCTTTTGCTTTCAGTGCCAGTGATTCAAATAACTTTTGATCTTGAAGTATTAGCATCAAAGGCGCGTCTTTTTATATGTCTTTTCTGAACTTGGACTGTCATTTTAAAATTTTTTGACATTTATATCAAAGTAGTCTTGTAATATTCAGCCCACTAGTTAACTGCAATTTTGCTACAGGTTTAATAGACTTCTTGAAGGTGATATAGCACTTGTAATATCTCTCAATTTGCTGGCAAATAAGGAACTAATCTCTCTGTAAAGTGTGGCAGATAACCCTTGGAGGAGCAAACTGAAACTGCGTAAAAGAAACTGGTTTTAGTGCTTCCTTTTTGATAAGCTGGGAATGAGCAATAACTGTGAGAATGAAATCGCAATTCCTTTGGGAGTGGTATATTTGCATCCAAAACTAGGGAAGTTCCTTGCCACTTGAAGCACTTGAGGAGAGTATCTCACTGTGGTAATTTTGATTGTTATCACCAGAATTTAAAAAGAAAGCATACAAATATTCTACAATACCATGATTTTTTTAAAGTTGCTGAATTTCTATTTCGATATAAAGTATGCAGTTTATTATACAGGTTGTTAACTGTCCCAGGAAAAGATGTTTCTGTAGTTATAGGTGTATAGATATTTTTGTTGTGAAAATGATTATTCAGAAAAATCTACTTTTCTTAAGACGTTCTTTATAGAAATGATTTCACCACTTAATTTATCTGGTAAAATCAAAAATAATGTATGTGTGGTAGGGGTAGGGATCTCTAAAACTGATAGAGGTGGCTATGTATACAACCTATCTATATAAATACTTTAAGTGTCTCTGTCAAAATAGTAATAAAACATGGATTACAAATATGTAAAAGGGAAAAATGCTGAAGAACTTTTGTCTGTAGCTGGACCAAGTAACAATGTCTGAGTAAAGTTAAGGGCCTGATCCTGCTAGCACATGCTTGAAAGCACCAGTGCCACTGGCTTGCATTGGTGGCCTGTTTATCTGCTTAAGTTGTGTGCAGGTCATTGTAGGATTGGAGCTAAACAGTGACAAAGGGTATTGACCTGTGTTTTAAAAATTCATTATAGAAAACATTCAGTAATGCACTTGTTGGTGTTCTTCTGGTAAAGATAAGAGGGATCTTTTATGCTCGTTTGGGTGGGTGGGAGCTTACACAATGTGATTCTGTCCAGTTCTTTAACACAAACTTAAATTTTAATGATGTTACTTTGAATACGTATGTAAAAAAGTATTACTGTTTGAAAAGCTGCTGTTTGCTGAAACTGTCATTAAGTATTTCCTGTGAAGTTGTGCCAACTAATGAAACTATTGAGTTGATTTCAATGTTAGCCATTTAAAAATTAGATGTGACCATTTGTTAACGAAACAAAAACCAGCAGAAGCAAGCCATAGAAACAAGTAACGTGGGTTTTCTACCCACCCTGCCACACACAAGGAAATGTGAGAACGTCTAACCCGAAACTTCCTTGCTAATGAATGGTAACGCTGAAAGTAGAAACCCAGTTGGCACAGCCCACCTTCTAAATGTTCATAAATAGTTCATGTATTTTACTTTTATATAGATTCTAATAAGGAAAGCTGTTTAATCTTTAATGTCTTAAAATTTACAATAATATTTAGGTTAAAGCAGTAGAAAAACCATTATGAAATACAATATGAAGGGTTTTGTTCCATTTCTTTTTTGCTGTATGAAGGATAATTGTTCTGTCTACCGTACTTTTTGGAGTAATAACAGCTTTTTTGCACTATGTAAATACTAGTGGGGATTCTTGCATAACTAATAAAAATGATTGTAGAAATTCACGGCTTTCTGACAGCGGTATGTTTGTTCACAGCTACTTTAACCTGAGTTTGTTTGCAGGTGCTGCCCTGGCACTACAGGAGACGGAGGAGGTCTGTGTTACACCGTAGTTGGCCACAGGGTGGAGAAGCCTTGTGTTGGCTCCTCACCTCTGGCTGGGGGTACCCTGGGCCAGCTCAGGGGTCACAGCCAGCGCAGGGAGCTGAGCCCCTTCAGTCATCTAGGGTGTGAATGGTCACTGGCAGAGAGGCTGAAGAGAAAACCAGAATTAGTTGAGGATTTTTCACATTATGGAGTCCAAGTCCCTGCTGTCATGCACCATCTCAATGATCACCAGAAAAATGTAATATAGAAAAACCTGCCATTCTCCAGAGACCGTGGGACTGAACTAGGTCCAGAATGTTGAGTTGGCAACAACATTTACTTGAGAGCTAATGAGTAAGAATAGCCACAGGCACCTCCAGAAACGAGGATGTCTGGCATGCTGCTAATGTATGAGTATTTAAAAATGTTGACCTGCCTTTATTGTTATACCAGTGCATGAAGTCACCTTTGGGAAGTAACACAAAGTTCTCAGCATGTTGTCCCCAGTTCTCCAGTGACTCACTGGTAACTGCTCACGCTTCCGCGGCTCTACCAACAGTGTCATTAACTGGTTTTGCAACTCCCACGTGTGAGAATATTTGTAGCAATTCAAAAAGGATACAGCTTCATCCTGTAATTCTGAATTTTCTATTTATGTGCCTGAACTTCACGTTTCAGTTCTGCTATTGCAGTTGTCTTCTGTTGAAAGTGCTTCTGTTATAAACCTTACTTTGTAGGTGCTATCACTTTTTGTCAAAATCACTCCTCACATCTGGGTTTTGCCTGCATCTTCTCAACTTGATGTGAATTTTGGAAAGTATAAAAAAGTAGGTGGCACCATGTGACTTCTGCTATGGAAGTGACAAGGTTATTAATTACCCCAAAGTCTTAAAAACTGAATTTTGCTTCTCCATTTCTTCACCATTTTAAAAACACTAACCAGTTGGTAATTTCCGTGAGGAAGTTCCTTGTTTCTACTGAGAATTTTTTTAAACAACATCATGCAGTTTGCATTGCTGCAATGCAGCTGAAGACTTTACCTTTTGGGGTCTCTTACGAGTTAGCAAGTGGTACAAAATGCAGGGAAACTTAAGTTGGAAGGTACTTTTTGGCAGCAGCTACAGGCCCCTGGTACACTTGTAACTGTAAGTTACAGTTTTCCACTGACACTTGGTGCGTTCTCTTGCGATGCGGATGTGTGTGGGCGTCCATCTGGACGCTATCTAAAAGGTCCATCTATCTCTCACAGTGTTGTTTTCCAAGGATAGTACTTTAATGAGTAAAGAGGAATTTTGTAATCATGTAATGCTGGTAATAGACTTGCTCTACGTAAAAGGGAGAGGGGCGAGGGGGCAGGGAGTAAAACTGCATTCCTACGGTTATCTGTGCGGCAGCTCTGTCCGTGCTCAGGGTGCCCTGGAGATGCAGAGGCTGCGGCAGCACCGCGCGCGCAGGCAGCGGTACGCCTTGTCGGTCGCCTGTGTCCTCGCTAAATTTAAAACAACTTCGTGTCTCTATAAAGCTTCATGCCTATATAGTAGGCTACTCATATCTTGCAGAATTAACAAAGCAACAGTAAGGAGCGTCACTCTAAACTTGGGAGCGGTTGTACATTTTCAAAAAAAGTTCCAGTAGAAGTTGTCCTGTTGGGTGGCATCTTGCAGGGAAAAAAACCCCTAAACATAAATTATTTAGAGCATTGAACTCTTTATAGTGCCCTTCAAGTAAGGGAAAGGTGCATTTTCAGATGGATTCTGCCCCCGACAGCATTGTTTCAAACTCCTGGGGATTTTCCAGCTGCAGTTGAGAAGGTAAGTGTCTGAGTGAGGGTACATCCTTTGGTGTTTCCTTGGACCTCCTCTGCACAGCTGAGTCGTCACTGGGAGAAGTTCAGCAGTGTTGCAGGATTTATTCTTTTCATATATGTGCTACTGGATCACCCTACAAAAATACCCCTTTAAGCTGAATTGCAGGAAAGGATGTTCCCTGCGTGCTACCGTGTGGGTACCGAGCCCTGGGATGCCACAAAAGCATGCCTGCTTCCAAACTTCCTTTCAAGCTAGTTTTGGGGTGCTGTTGCTGAAACTTGATTCATGTGGTGGGCAATTCTGCAGAGATGAAGCTTTAGGCCACTTCAGACTGAAATTTGTGTTTGTGTCCCTCCGGCTGAGGGGCTGCGCTCAAAGCTGGAGCCGGGTGCTGGATGCTGGTACTGGATCTGCTGTTGCTGTCAGCACTTTGTGACGCTGGGTTTTGTTCGTGGCCGCTTGGCCTCCTTGCAAGCAGTGCTGAGGCAGGCCAGCACGTGCTACTGAATGTACCTTGGGGCTCTTGGGATGCAGATTTCCTTTCAGGAAGCAGTAGCCAGCACAGTATGTTTCCTGGCGGCTTGCAGCAGCTCTGATGCGTTCGGTACATCCTTGCTGAGCCTGCAGAGACTGGCATCACCCCCGCGGAAGGGACAGCTGTGGCACAGGTTCCCCCAGACCGTGCGCTCCTCCGATGTTCAGCGCTCAGCTCATCATAAGCGCTGTCGATAGCCTGGGGCACGTGGGGGTTGTCTCTGCTGACTGCTTCCACTCCGAGCTGCAAGCACCGGCTCTGTGCTGGCTGCTGAGCAACCTTCGGGCTCTGAATTTCAGACCCTTGCACAGGAATCTCCAGCTCGTTGCTCTGCCCCTGTGCTACAGGGCCGTCCTGGCGGCAAAGGCAAAGCCCAGCAGCGTTTGGAGGAGGAGGTGATGGTGGTGCCAGGCCAAGAGGAGGTGAAAAGGGTGGGCACAAAGCATGTCCAGCTGAGCCCTGTTGTACGCTCTGCTGGGTCCTGCCACTTGCATACTCAGCTGCAAGGATGTGCCCTTTGCCCAGGCGGAGCAGCCCTGCCTTCTGCTCTCACCCCAGCACGGTCCCGCTGTCGTGTAGCTGCGGTTTTGGACAAAGCAATGTTGCCGTGAACGGTTAAACTGGGCCAAGCAAAACTCAGTGTGGTGCCCAAGAAGGCAGATTGCACCTTGTCTTTAAGTCACTCTAGGACATGTTTTCTGGGATTAGTGCTGTTGGATCCTTCAGAGCTAGAACAGGAGAAAAGCAGCGATAGTCTAACCTCTGACTCTCCTTTTGTATCCAGGGACATGTAGCAGCCGTAGCAGCTGTGCCTTTGTCCTCCTCAAGCCCATTAGCTCTCAGCTTTGTGTCTTCAGTCCATGCAAACCCTGTCTGATTCTTCTGAGAAGTAGGAGGTGGGCTGCAGTTGTCAAATATGCCTGGTTTTAACTCATTCAGAACAAGGGAAAGGTACCTATAGGATATAAAAGTGAGAGCAATTTAGTATGTGGGAAAACAAATTTCTCTCAACTGAAATGAAACAGTGGCTGTGCAGGAATTTTGCTAGTGCAAGTAAGTGTGCTCCAGGGCTTCCCAAAGGTACCTGCCACCATGTTGCTGGTTAGGGGGTTTTCCTGCCATTCTGTAAGGCTTTGCTGATTTCTGCTGGTGTCAGCCAGGCATGTCGGTGAGGAAGGAAAGCAGATCAGCTCAGTGCACCTTAGCATGAATTAACTCTGCTGTTGCTATTTATACAGGGGGAAAAAAATCCCCCGTTTACTCCGTGTTCTAAGAGAAATGCTGAGCTCTGTCATGTTGGTTGCAAGAAGCACGTAACAGCTTCCTCTGGGCTCCTGCAGGAGTGCAACCGCCTTTCAGGCGGGCTCTGCGGGCGGGCGACAGCTTCGCTCCCCGCGCTGCCCACACGCGCTCCCAGTGCGAGACCCCTGAGCCGGCTGCGCTCTTCTGTGTTGGTCCCCGATTCGCCTTGAGCTCTCCCGTCGCCAGCGAGCACCACGTGCCCGTGTCCCGGCATCTGCCTGCCCCGGCCCTCACGCTGCAAGGGAAGGGTGGTGCGGCGGCATTAACTGCTTGCTAGAGCTGTGATCTCACAGGCCCCAATCGGAAGCGGTGTCGCTCCCAAGGGTGCCGGGGGGCTCATGGGGCTCCGGGCCGGCGCTGCTGTTTCCTGCTGCAAAGGCTCCCTGCAGTGACGCTGGAGACGTGGCTGCTGGTAGCTCACCTACTGCTCTGCAGCTCTTTTAGAGGGGTGGTAGAGGAGGCTGTAGCTGGTTAGCTGCTTGCTCCCACTCCTATGTAAGGGTGCTGCCCCATCAGTGTGGGTACACCTGCCAAAGCTCCTGTTTCCTGTGACAGCGTGTGGCTGGGGGCTGCTCACATCAGCTTCTCATGCAGTGTGTTTGAGGCCAAGACTGTTTGGGGCTGTAAACAGGGTGTGATGTAGGGCTTGGGTGCGATGGGGCTGCTAATGCAGTGACCGAGGGAGGTTTCTGGTCATAGCTGTGCACCAGAACGCCATTCCCATGTATCCTGAGAAAGCACGCACGGCGCAGCCCTTCACCAGCACGACACCATTGCGTGTCAGCGGCCAGGCAAGGGGCGAAATGCCCTTTTCCTGCGTCTTTCCTGGGCTGTGCAGGGCAGCGGTGGGCAGGTGGGCAGCGAGCTGGGGCAGCCCTCAGCACTGCAGGCAACTAGGAACTTGAGCCGTAATCAAGAAACACAAGCTCCTTTTAGGCTGCATACAAAGCTGTAGGCTCAGTTTAGCAAGTGCTTAAAGGAGCTTTGTTCTCTGTGCCGGTTAGAGACTGATTTCCCAGTATCTTGAATAGAAATCTTGTTTTTTAGCTTTGAGAAAAAAGCTTTTTAATTTACAAAGGCATGGTATTTTTCCTTTCCCTCCTCCCCCTCCCTGCAATGGCTACTAGTCCTCGGACAATGCCACTCTTTGCTGCATTCTGCTCTCGAGCTTTTATTTCTTGATCGCTGCCGAGAACAGAGCTTGTCACAATTGGTTTTCTCTGGGACTTGCTGTAAAACACCAGCTATCCTTCACCTCCCACACCGTAATTGCACTCACTGGTGCCTGTGAGCTGAGAAGTGCCAGTTAATGTACCGGCCTCCCTTGCCTCTCTGGGGGAGCCCCCGGCACCCGGGCAGGGCAACAATGCTTCGGCCATGGGGCAGCAGGTGCTGCTGCCATGCAGGGCTCAATACACAGCTTGTGGGTGATTAGTGAAGGACAGGTTCTTGCTTTATTTTTTCTTTAAAATGTCCCCTTTCACCACAAAGGTTTAAAGCCAGTCCCGTTAACCCTTTTCAGCTGCCAGCTCTGTTAGCTGCAGTAGGACACAGTGGGGACTGCATCTCCTGTAGGGCCAGCAGGGACCCCACCTACCCCTTTTCTCACTCACTCAGCTAAGGAAGGCTCAGATTGCCTCCTGAGGAAGAGGCAGCTGGCAGGAGCCTCAGGAGATGAGGACCAGCACAGGCCTGAGGCAGCCCATGGCCATGAACTAGGCTCTACCTGAGCCAAGGTGTGGGGGAGCATCCTGGCCACCAAACCACCCTTCCCTGGTGCTGTCATCTATGCCGAGGGTCTGCTGTAAGGTAGGAAGACCCTCGCTGTGTGCTCAGAGAAAAGGTGGGAAGGATGGTAAGGCTGATCTTGCTGGAAGAGGAGACTGGGTATGTCTGGTTGCATGTTTTTCATAGCAGTAAAAAAAAAGAAATGTGGGAGGTCCCCTGAGACAGGAGCCCAGGGCATCAGCATGACCATGAACATTGGTCCTCATTGTCCCCTCTACGGTAAGCACAGCTTGCTCCCCCCTCCAGTCCCTCCTCCTCGCCAGGGCGGGCACCGTGGCCTCTCCATCCTGGTGGTTTCTTCCAGCCGTGTTGATGTTGTATTCTAGAGTGGTGTCGAAATGAGAGAGTTAAAGAAAAACGTTCATGTCAAGCGTTTCTGTGCTTTATGTACAATCAATAGTGTTGCTACTCGCTTCTAAATCTTTTCTCTCGTTTTGTGCTCAAAGCCATCATTAAAGCTTCCTGAGAAATTCGTCACTCGTCGGAACTTGTGCCTGGTCCAGGTTTTGCCTTTGGGTTTGGTTTTGCGAGCAGTCTGAGCCCTCCTCCCCAAAAGGGCTGATTCAAAAGC
>NW_010524279.1:0-36291 GCF_000687285.1 Phaethon lepturus | reverse complement strand
GAAACGGGGGCTGGGGGTTCCCGTCTCCGCAAGCAGCGATTTCCCCGTCCGAGCGCCCAGCGCGCTCTCCATGTAAAGCGAAGCTGCCATTTCCATAAAACGAGACGTAAATCCCCTTAAAACGTCAGCGTAAGCGTGCCCGGGCGTTGACGCTGCAGCTTGCCCCCTCTCCACGTGCGCTTCCATCTTTTGAGGGAAAAGGACCTTGCGGTTGCAAAAACACCAGGCAGGAAAGAAATCCAACTAAAAAAAAAAAACCCAACCCCGACCTCCCAAAACAACCACCGTGAAACGGGGCGGGAGGGCGAGTCTGGCTTCCCGGAGCCGCTGCTCCGCTCCAGCCCGTGAGTTTATGAATTAAGGGCGTATTTAGCTAACGTGGTGCACACAAACACTTTAATTGCTCGGGAAGCAAAGACACGATGCGATAATTAAAAACAAAGCCAAAGGTGTGTAACATGTCACTTGTAAAGAAAGCCACCGTGAGGTTGTGGGGGGGTTTTCGGTGGTTTTTTTTTTTTTGCTTTGGAACAAAGACAAATGCAGACAAGCGCAAACTCAGTCAATGCCTGAATGGTAGGAACTGTTTAACCATGAGGACAAGACCAAGTACCAGGATCCCTCTAACCTTCACCACCCAAAATGGTGAGAGATTTTGCAAGCTAAACGCACCGTACGATTGCAAACGGGGAGGGAAAAAAAGAGTCATGTCGCTTGGCGTGCTTTGCTATCAGTGCTGTTTGAAACACCCTGAGGTACCAAAGTACTCGAGTGTTTCGGTATCTTGACGCTTATTTTCAGATAGACTCCAAGAATCTGTGTTCCTGAAGTCCGTCATCCTCGAACGTAGCCAGACCAGCAAACTCCATCGACTCCGAATACCTTTTATAGAGTCAAATTGGGGGTTTTTTTGGGATGAAGGAGTTCTCTAAGGGCGTTAATCTTGTACCTTTCCTGATTGTGCCGTGCCTGCGCCTGCCTCGTCTGCCGTGGTTTTCGTCCCCGCTGTCTTTCCCGGGAGGAGAAGCAATCCTGTGGTCGGTGTCAATGCAAAGCGTGGTCCCAGGAGAAGATACTGTATCGCTCAGAGCTGTGCCTGGATCGAGAGCCTTATCATCTCCTCCTAAAACAGTTTTTAACCTTAAAGCGAGTTTGTGGCTGACGCCTGGCGTAGAGACTTCAGAGGTGAACCGTTTCCACCAGGTTCTCGTGGGGTCTGCGTGGCCTTTGAACGCTGGCGGGCGGGGAAGGGAGGGTACGTGACTATACTTCTGTGATCTTATAAAAAACTGAGGAGCTGCGTATCGCAAGATGCTTTTCCTCACTATGAGATGGAAGGAGTCGGCTAATAACGGCGTCTATCGGAAAAACCCGAACCTCTCTGCATCTAGGGCTTTTTTTTTTCCGGTCTCTAACAAATCGGGTCCTCTGCCCCGGCCCGGGTAAAACCCCTCTGAGACCACGCAGTTCAGGTCCTGCTGGCACACGTCAAATGAGGCGAGCGAGTTTTTTTCAGCACGCGTGCTCGGTGCCCAAACCGCACCGCTTCTGAAGCCAGCGTGAACTTCAGCATGAGCTTCAGCCAGGCTTGTGTGCCGCGCCGCTCCCCACCAGGCAGCTCCGCTTGCCAAGACCGCCCAGAAGAAGGTCGCACCTCCGCGGGGACCGAGTCGGACGACAACCCGCTGCTCTTCTACGTTGACAGCCTGATTTTAGCTGAACCACCTGCTGCTGCTGCCTAGTGTTCCAGCGTGCCAGGTAAGGATGTGCTTAGATCAGTCATCTCCCCATACAACAGGGAGAAGGTCCTTCCTCAGGTCTTCATTACCGTTACAAGAAAAACATCCATGCAGGAGCCAAGAACAGAGGAATCATAATTACGAACAAAGCTGAGGTCGCCGGGGAGAGGAGAACCGCTACTTGCGATTAAACTCGCTTTTAAACCCGTACGAGGGTGCGTATCGCATTTGTGTGGTGGTTCTAATGCAGGGCTAGTGATTTGGTTTGGATAGGACCTACAAGACCTTTCTCGGTGCCAAGTCCCATGCCAAAAGAAGGTTGTGATGCTAGAAGGTGAAAATGCGTCGGTGGAAATGAAGTAACTGCTTGCTGTGTGGCTGGGTTTAAATCTGGTCTTCAGAGAGTAAGGCAGCCACTTCTGGCTCCTGCTCCCTACCAAGAGGGCGCGAATACTGCGCTCCCGGTCTAGGAATCCTTAAAGCGTTTCCCCAGCCTGTCTTCTAAATTAACAGAGAAACTCGGAATTTCAAGAATTCCCCCCGCCACCTCACCAAAATCAATCCCCAGAGAAACAACCGACATGAACCTTTTGCGGTCTCAAATTCTCGCACGCGATTCGGACCCGACGTCTCGCGAGCCGGGTGCGGAAAGGCGGTCTCCGAAAGCCCACTGTTTGGGAATAAGCGGGAGCTGCAGATGCTCAGCACCTTTGTAATGCGGGGGCTCGGGAGTTCCAGAGCGTGAACGCGGGTTTAGGAGTCTCCGCAGCAAAGCCAGCAAGGTGGGAGACCACCAGCCATCCGCAGCGCTACCCCAACGCTGAAGATGACGGTACGGTTTTGAAAGCTGCGCTAGGTCAGTGGCAAGTGCTTCTGAAAAGGTTAAGAATCAAAGATTTGGGCTTTCTAGCCTAGAAAACACAGAACAGCGAGGACTTGGGACTAATGGGGTCTTTTTTGAATGTGTCTGCAGACTAAACAGGAGTGGCTTCCAACAGACAGAGAAAGCTTACTGATCAAATGAAGTATTTTCTCAACCAACGCTGGAAAGAGACGACAAAAGCTTTTAACGAGGCAAACGGGAAGGAAAGCTGGTCTCAGACCCCTTTGTGCCGTACCCGACTGCAGCGTGTGGTACGCAAATGTTCGCGCTCCTTACACCGAAATAAGGAAACAAAAATATTCAGCTACATTGTACAAAATTCTCTTTTTTATATATATATATATATATATACACACACACACACAAAACCCCATATCTAACAGATTTACCATACTGAATTTTAAAAAGTTGCTCGTAGAAAGGTGTTGGATTTTTTTCTCTCTCTGCTTGCTTTAGGCAGTGCTGTTGCTTAGAAGTTGACACCAGGCACCATATTTTTGAAAGCAAACCAAGGCAGCGAGGAGCAGTAAAGGACTTAGAGCTTTTTTTCCCCCCAGGCGTCAAGCCGCGAGGGCCCCGCCACGCGCTGGGGACCGAGGGTCAGCGACGGAGAGAACTGATGGTTTCCCATCCAGCTCTGCTTAAGGTGGGCGATATTTTGCTTCGTGTTGTTCCCTCTCCCTTAGAAAACACCCTACCGTCAGCTTCCATCGGGCTCGAAAGGAAATCGGCGTCGCCACCAGGACGATGCGCACGTTCGCCGAAAGGAACCTCGTCCTGCGCACGAGGCCGAGGGCCGCCCGCTCCCCGCGCCCTGGCGCCTGAGAGCGGAGAACCGCTACGGAGAGCGGCGTTTCTGCTCGGCTGGCAAAAAAGCGCGGTCTCCTTACTGCTCCTGCCGGGAAGGGAAAAAAAAAAGCACAAGAGAAGGAAAACAGGGAGGGAACCAGACACGTGAAAGGTGGGTAAACATGTCCCCCGGTTATGTGCATCGACTGAAACATAAACAAGACTCGTTTTTTTTTAAAATCCAGAGGTTTTGTGCACCGGCTGTTAAAATAACTTTTTTTTTTTTTTTTTAAAAATCGTGCAGCGTAATGGACGTTCGGAAGTGCGTTTCGCAGCAGAGAAAATCCAGTTAAACACCTTCCCGCAACAGAACACTTCAGTCGATTGGAAACCAAAGGAGAGTCAAACGTAAGCGCTTTACAATGTTTGCCAGGGTTTGGTTTGTTTTGTTTTGGTTTTGGTTTTTTTCCATCCCCGTCCTCTCCCACCCCGATATTACAAAAGATTGTTGTTGGGTTTTATTTTTATTAATAAACGGGCTCCTCTGCAGTTCATATACAATCGTAGGTGAATTTTAAATTCCATTTTATACAAACATCTCAAAAAATATTGGGAGTGAAGTATGGTAGGAAATATTGCTCACGTTGCTAGTTAACACGCGTGTAGGAAAAGGAGGAGACGGGTTTGTTAGTGCACACCTCCAGAGCAGAGCACCCCCCCTTCCGAAAAAGATACAGTAGCTGATGACAGAAAGGTAATGTCCACAAAATTAAGTTTTTCATGCTATTCTACTTTCCAGTACTATACTCTCAAATCGCTTCCGCAGTTTATCCGTGATGGCTAGGTGTCGAACGCTGAGGTATATTAAAAAAAGAGATACCTGCACCTAGAGGAAAATCTGTCTTTAGAAAGGGCTTTTTTCTTTTTTTCTTTTTCTTTTTTTTTTCCTGGTGCTGCACAAAGCACTTGCTCTACAGGAATTTCACCCAGCTACGCTCGCTTCCAATTTATAGTAGGCAAAAGATGACGCCTCTATTTTTTAGGCACTTCTTTCAAAAGGGAGTTGTCGTTTCGTTAAACCGATTTTTGCGTTCTGTCCCACACCACCCGCCCCGTCCCCCAACAGGAGTCAGGGAATACTTTCTACTCCAGGACCAATTGTTTGGGCTTTTTCCCCCCCCGCCATGGATAATTTCCTATGTATAAAACGACAAAGGAAATGTTTAATTAAAGAGGAACAGCCTGACTTAGCAGTTTTGCAAGACAGAAGATGGCTCCTTAGTATTTAAAACTAATCTCACAATTTAAATTTGACTTTGTTTAAGTATACGAATGAGACATAAATATAGGCTATCAATCTGCTTAAAAATTTCATTCACATAATGGAAAATTTTTTCATTTATTAAAAATATCACATTTTGAGACTAGAAACAGTAAAGTGCATGAAAAGTTTAAAATATAAATTCAAGAAAATCTTATAGCAGCAAAAAAGCAGAATAAAGAAAAACTTAAAAACACAGACACAACCTTTTCCTATCACTGTGCCTTTTTTTTTTTTTTTTTTAAACATTAAGCAGCCAACCAATTTTTCAGAAAATTGCATTATGTTTAATGCCTCTTGAGGCACAAGGTTTTGAACTGGCCACCTAGAGCATAAAAAGGAAAAAAAAAAAAAAAAATTTTCCAACACATCCGAAGAGCATTAACAGTTGGGAATGAACCAGCAGCTTTTTTAATTCAACCCTGACTGACAACAGAAAGGAAAGATTATTGAAAAAGCGTGACGGTTATTTGGCAACTAGGGTCAGGAAAAATAATCCAAGGAATGATTACGGCTACCGCTCGCTCCCCCGGTGAAAAAAACATGCCGACAGCGACTCCGCGTGCCCTTCGGAGACGGAAGTCGGATCACTTCCAGCGGCTTTTTCCTGTACCCTACGCTTAAGCGTTTAAGCCCAAGTTTCCCATCTTTGCAACCAAACTTTGGCAAAGGGAACCTAGGACGGACTGGCGACTTCTCTACTCACCCGGAACCCGAACGCTTGCAACGGCTCCCGTCGGGTGCAATTTCTTACCCTTTCTAAGTCCCGCTCCCAAAAACCTGTGCTGCTGAACGGCGCGTCGCCCAGGCTGGCCGGAGCAGAGAGGCAGCTGTGTTTCACGGAGGTCCTTCGGATCCCTGTGTATCTCGCCCAGAAAGGACCGAGTTCTTCAGAGCTCCGAAAAAAAGTCCCCGTGGCGTCCGCCGAGCAAGCGGTCGATACGCAGCATTACACGCTCGCCTGCGCGCTCTTGTGAGACGTAGCTTCGCTGGAAGTTTCGTTGTCAATGAGGCTACATCAGGACAATTTAGACCTCAAATTTTATCACAGATATTAAGCCATCTTTGGTTTTCTAATATTAGTCAGACAAGGGGCAGGGCCACACTGCTGATCATTTATAGCCAGGTATTAATTAAGTGCTTCGCTAATGTGCAAAATTTATTTTGGATGCAGAGCTCAGTCTCCGTTTTGGGTTCAAACAAACAGTATTCCTAATATTCCTCCTACATAACAAGAATTTCTATTTTTGTTTTTCTTTCTCCTAAAAGGTTGGCTCATTTCGCCACGTTCTGGAAAAAAGCATTACCTTGAAATAAGGTAATAAGCATTACGTTAATAAGCAAGTTTTTAATCTCATTTGTCCATTTATAAGTGCAGCTTCCTACCGAAAAGAAAAAGCTTGCCATTTAAAACAAGAAAAAAATTAAATTAAAAACCTGGAAAGGGAATAATACTTTGGTTCCAGCCCTAGTGCCAAATGATACCAATATGCACCAAAATGTGCAAAATCTCATATCAAACACATAAGGAAAGGAGCTTGAAGAAGCAGCTTAAGGTTGGCCATACTTCACTCCTATATACTTTGATTTACAACTGTACAGGTCCGTAACAACAGGTCCTTGCCCTCAAAGGGGCAGGGCTCCACTACCTCCTGTTAGGCAAGTGCACACCGTTGACAAGAGGCAGGAGCGGAGGATGGAGTTCGAGTTGTGTTAACAGTGAGAAGTGGTCTGAAGGGATGTGAGGGTGTGGACACCCAGTGATGTTGTTGTCAACCAGCCACTGAGGGTCCAAAGGCCCCAGGACACCAAGCACGTTCATGTGAGTGTTGGAATAGAAAATGTAGTCAATCACACCCTAGGGAGAAAGAGAAACACGACAGTGAGAACAGACCTCGCTTCTGGCAACCTGAACTCGACTGCTTTCTGGCTGCAATGGAAGAGGCACAGCGCTGGAATTAGGGTAAGAAACGCGCGTGGCGTTCTGCGTTCAAAGCGCTGCATCCGTTCTCATTAAGTCACCGGCCAGAGCCAGGTCGGAAGCTTAAAAACACCGGCAAATCAAGGGTTTGTCTGCGGTAGGAAAGTGTCCAGCGAGTGTAGGAACCACTGACGAAGCACTTACAGGCACAAAGAGAAAGACAGCCAACGGTCAGAAAATTAAGACAGCGTCCTGGGGAGACCAGGTCAACGTCTGCCATTTCAGAAAAATCGCTGCTTACTTTGAAATCAAAAGTGTAATTGGTGTAAGGCATCAAGTTGTTTTCGTAGGCGCTCTTGAGTTGGAAGCCGTGCGTAATTCTTCCTTCAGAAGCCCCGTTTTTTCCATTGCCACTGAAGTTCATGAGACACTCGTTGTAACGCAACTCCTTGAAGTCCTTGTGGTTGTCAGCTACTATGCCGTTGCTTAAGTATTCCACTACACCTGTTTGCAAAGGAAAGGATTCAGGGAGTCGCTTTAAAACACGGCGTTCAGGGAGCGCTGGCCTCGGAGTTAAAAACCAAAACAGCGAGACGACACCCCACGAGATCAGAAAAGAGCTTTCCGTCTAAGGGGAAACCTACACAGCAGCTGTCTCGTCCACGTCTGAGCCGTACGCACCTTTCTGACACGCAGCCAGGGAGCTGAGGCTCCCCGGAGGTCTTGACACCATTTTTTCAGGATTACAGTGAACCGACCCATAGTACCTGTCCTGTAGTAAGCATGTGAGGGGGTGCTAGAGAGGCAGCTTTCGTACGTATACCCGATATTACAGCATCAAACGTTGTAATGACTAAAGCAAACCGGTCTCCTCAGAGAGTTTTCACGTTCCATCACAAACTCACGTCTTTCCTACGTATTATTGCTGCTCAGGGCACGGGTATTTATTTAACGATTTGTTCAAGACCTATTTGTGCTTTCCTACATCGTCGTAGGCGCAACCAACGTACAACTGATCAGGAAAAGCAGTCTACTCGACCTGAGAACTTGCATTCTCTTCGGCCCGGTTTCGAGAGACAGCTGTTAGCAAAAAGTTTTCATCCACACTTACCCAGGGAAGCAAAAACTGCCCCATCGCCCTCAGAGGAAAAGAGGATTCAGACGTTCTAAAAAGGTAAGTGAAAAATTAAGCCAAAACCAGCGTTACCTGAATCGGGCAATGAGTTGAGATCCGCACACAGCACCAGAGGGATAGAGTTAGGATCTGCTGTTGGGCTACCGGGCCTGCTTGAGGCTTTCTCGAGGATATTTTTCAGTTCCGAGACAAACATCATAGTCTGAATGAGCTTCACGTCCGAGTATTCGGGGTCCCAGTGCATGTGGGCGTTGGCCACAATAAGCAGCTGTTTGTCCACATGAAGTGATTTCATACCTAGATAAACAAAGACGTTTTTATCAGTGAAAGGCAGATTGCGTGAATGCAGCAGATTCCCCCCGCCAACACTCAGGGTCTAGCTACTAAAGGCTCCAACTCAGACACACCAGCAGATGGATGTACTTTTGTTGCTTGGAAAAAAGGCATTACCTCAGCCACTATTCCTTTCTAAATTAGCAGCATTTACATAATATTGCGTGACTAAATCTCTCCAACATAGGAAAGAAACAGCCAGCATAATCTGATACCATTATAATTGCATTCCCTCTCTACTGCTCCGGTGATCATCACTTGACCCTGTACCACTATTCAATATTTAAGGCACAAGGCAGTTTCCTGACTCTTAGCTGCCACGGTACGGCAAATTGTCCCCTCGGGAAAAACTCCAACCTGCTTAAACGAATGCAGCGTGAACCTGTTTGCTGCAAAACGCTGTAGCTGCTTTTACCATCTATCTGAGAAACAGTACTCTGAAAGATGGGGCATAAAGTCGCAGGCAGCTCCTTCCCGTCCAGCGATTTAGACATTCTGCTCCTTTGAAGGGTACAGCGGCAACAAGCGATCAAAAAACCGGGCACGCAGACGGGGCAGGGTGGCAACTTTACGTACGTTGAAATTGTCTACTGCATCTGATCAAACTTAACGAACGTGTGACAGTCAGTCGGTCAAGTGGCATGAAAAGATCCCTGATAACCTCATTCTTCCACATCACAACATTAGCACTGTCATATAATCCCTGGGGGAGGATGGAGGGATTCAATCAAGGGGGAAGAAAAAGAGAGTTGAAAATAGAAGTTGAGCATTACCGACAACTATTGGTAAGGGCGTATCCGTGCAAACACGCTGATCTTGGAAGAGCTTAATTCTTCAAATAGAATTCAACAGAATAAGTAGACAGGGGCAAAAGCTTGTAAGGAGAAAGCTAAATGCTGGGCATCTGGCTGCGAGTGCAACCAGACCAGGAAATCATGTCATCTGTGCCCTGTCTTAGCCACCGATGGGCTACTGTTTTCTCAGGTTAACAGAGTGAACAGCGTTTGCTCACCCGCCGAGTCGCTGGTTACCCCCACCAATGGCAATAATACTCTAGAGAGACCTATTACCTAAAGAATAACTCACGCCTTCACGTGGAGCTGAGTAATCAAGGAGAGAACGACGGTCGTACTCACTTGCTCCAAATAACTCCTTGTGCACCTCTAACACCACGGCAACTCCGATGTTGTCCTTTGTCATCACTCTGTTTAACATAGCTTCTGAACCTTCGGAGTTAGCCATCGCCACTTGGTTGAACTCCACTGTATGCTTCTGCACCAGCGTAAATCTGGTGAAACAGAGAGAATCGCACGTCAACGCGTGTGACCTACAGCTACGTGAAAAGACGCGGTTTCTATCGGCACTCCGGTCTACCACGTCCAAGGAGAGAGCCTGCAGGACAGGGTGAGGCACGTTTCTTTCGTCCTCTCGTTTTATAAAGTAAAAACAGTTCTAAGAAATATTTCCCCAGTCAGGGTAGAGCTCTCGGTCTGGCAAGTGAGATGGTCTCACGGGAGATGAGATACCTGGGGTTTAGGAAGCGTTTACTTGTTTCGGCGTAGCACTCTGAGAGGACTATTCAGAGCAACGCTCAGAGGTTATCGCACCTCCTCAGGAGTGTTCTAGACAAAAAATTAAGATGAGATGGTAATTAAAGGCTTGCCTTTTACTTTGGGCGAATGCATTATTAAAAACCAGCTTCTTTCAAACCACTAGCTACCTCCATTAGTTTTGTGAAATTGTTTTTTCATTCCTTTCCAGCCTTAGGATGCCTGAAAATGCCTGGCTTCAGGACAAACTGAAGGCTACCTATTGAACGGTGGGGTTTTTTTTGTTTTGTGCTCTAAGAAAATTTAAAAAGAATATCATTAGTCTTCTGTTTTTACCTGTGAGAGCCACAGCGTAATAACAAGTTCTGTATATATCCTTGTTAGTATCAAGGTTTGAAAACCGTCAGTTGTGTGTTTTCACAGACTTGCTCTATTTAAAACCAGCCCCGTTGTTTTTATACATGGTCTGAAGGGCGTATTTTTGTTTCTGGAATCAGTGAAAACTCCGGAAGGGACCTAAGGCTTTGCGAAACTCCCATTCTAATTACTGAGAATGGTTCGGAGGGACTATTCAGAGGGATACTTGGCACGGTACAGCCCGTGAGCAGTGTACACGGAGGAGAAGTGTGAATGCCAGCACCTCTCCTCCCCTCCAAATAGTTTGATGCTTTAGTGTAGCAGAACTTTTTGGATCGGGTATTCAGTAACATAATGTTTTGATTAGTAAAAGCAGAGAATATTCTGTGATCCTTTGGCAGCAATACATCTTTTAACACCTGAAGGTTAAGCCAGCACAGCTTACAGATCTTTAAAGATTAATCTTAGAGGGGTGAAACTTTTGTCAAGCAAGGCAAAAGTTTGTAAAGAAGGCGAGGTATTTATCAGATCAGCCAAAAAGTGTGTGCGTGAAGCACTAAAATTTTTAATCATACTAGCTCTCCTGCAACTTCGGCGTTTCTGAAGAGATATCTTTGCCCATAGTCCGAAAGGAATGGAAGGACCCTCTTGCAAATAGAGCGGCCAAAGGGAAGGAAGGATCGTTCTTTGTAGTGATCGTTATCTTTTGTTTTATAGCAGCAGTACTTTGGTTACTACGTACCCTCAGAGAGGAAAGCTTTCAGACCTAAATCAAGCTGGTTTTAATGTAGTTTTAAAAAGCTGCTTCTGCCCCTTACTTTTCAGTTTTGAAGAATATTGCACAGCCATCCACATGCTTCTTCTCCTGCTCCGACATGATTTTGGCACGTGACTTTGGAGAAAAGAATCCATCGTATCCTCGTTCTTTCAAGGCTGGCAGAAAAAGGGTGAAGTATTGCTCTGTTTCCACTTCCTGGAATTGAACACAAACACCTTAGGCTAACAAAGTCACGTCAACCCTTCCTATCGCTGTACAGCAACTTGGGCCTGCCTTGGCTTGCAGTCAGCAGCTCTCACCGAAGCGAAAGGCTTCTGTTTGCATTGCACACATCATGTCACTTCCTAGATTAACGGCCTGCTGGAAACAGATTTGCATTCCTGAATATCCTGGAATCCCCCCAAAAGAGAAAGTGACAGGTGCATTTTGAATAGCAATAGATTACACCTGATATTTTTGACATCTGAATGCGGATACCGTCCTAGGTGAAAACTTCTGAGAGGCCGAGAAATACCCAGCAGCAATTAATATTTAATCTGGAGAGCTCTTTCGCACAAGGGTCTCTCGCTGTTCTGTAACAATATATTTTTTTTGTAGTGACATTTGGTCTCCAAGAGGATTTCAGAGGTTGATCTCTTGAGGTTTTCAGACCAAGGTAACTACTCTCTTCTTGTGTGAGGCTTTTTCTTGCCAGAACTCGCCTAAAAAACTAAAGATCAGTTGAAAGGCAGAAGTGTTCAACTGTTCTAAACGTCGGCAATCGATTTCTAGTAACGCGGCAGGATACGCGTACCAATGACAGTCGATATTTGACTTTGAGAGGCCCTTTGTTTGCCAATGAGAGTATTTTTGAGACTTTAACTTCTGTACCTAGCCGGAACGGACTAGGTGTAGTGGCATTTGGGCTTATAGCGTCCTACGTTCTCCCCTTCTGCAGAAAACCCCGTACACTCAGAGGGAGGATATTTAGGATGCTCATCTGAGGGGGGAAAGACCCAGATCTTGCAATGCAAATAACCGACTAATTTAGCTGATTTTATCTCACTTACTTTGTCTCATTCCATAAAACACAAGCCAATGCGTAAACAAGGAGCTGCGAACACAGCTTGTACTGGTAAGCCCCAGAACGCGTTGGCAAGCAGGCGAATGCGGTGTTTTCAGGGGAGCATTTCATTCTGAAGGTGGAAGCTAATGTTTTCTCTTTCGGATGAAAACTACAGTTATCTTCCACTTACCTGAAGGCTAATGATATCTGCATCACAGTTGACGATTTCTTCCATGATTCCCTTTTTTCTATACTCCCAGTTGAGCGCCCAAGACGGGCAGTAGCCGTAGAGCTGCCGGGTGGCATATTTATCACACAAGACATTGTAACACATAACTGTGAATGAAGCTGGAAGGAAGGAAGGAAAGGGAAAGGTTATCGCCCTCTGAAGATTACAAATGCTGAACTTATTCAGGCCGAAATACTGAATCGTACACGGTCTCTTCTGGAGGGCCTACCGAACGCAAGTCAGTGGGCTTCTTCCACTGAGCGTTTCATGAGCGGGAGTAAAAAAGGCCCTGCTGAGCCAGCAGTTACCACGTAAGGCTAAACTCTTCCTGTAAAAAAATCAGCCTTACTACGAAAACGAGAGGGCGTCACGTGCGTCACAGAGCAATGCAATCCCATTTTGTGGTCAATTCTTTATTACCTTTGGGGATGGGGGAGGTCTAGGGGTCAGCAACAATTAGGAGCAGCCTCTCTCTGTGCTGAGGAGAGGGAAAGGAGCCGCCATTCCAGTGGTGGAGTCAAGCCCCAGTATTTATTGCACGAGGTGCCTTGATACAGCAACTTCAGGCTTAAGTCAGCTGTACAGTTCTAAAGCAAAAGCAAAACCAAGCTGCTAAAGAAGCTGTTACTGCGCCACGATACCACAGCATCAGAGCGAAACGCTGCTTCAGAACACTTCGTTTTTAAGCAGTCTGATTCCAAAACATTTGTACAAGTTTCCTAGCACCCATACGACGTTTCTAAGTTAGATCAAGTCGTACCTGCGTCTGTCAAGTCTAAGGCGGGAAGAGAGGTCTGGGTGAGGGCAGGGAATGAAGTCATAAATTAGCAAGTCCCTAATACATTATTTGGTCACATTTGGGGGGAAAAAAAACAGGAGAAGAGAGAAGTCAGCATGCCGCTCATCCGATCATTCACCTTGAAACACGCTTCTTTCACAGACAAACTTCTCAACTCCTTTAGATTTTACACCAAGAAAGAGATATAGGTAAATGCAACATCCTAGCACCACGCCACTGGAAAAGACTGCTCATATTTGCAGGGAAAGAAGTGAGGTTTTGCCACGAGGCTGCCCCACAGCTGTATTTTTTATACTTGTAGTCAAAGACGACTTCCTCTGTTCGGTTGTTTCAATTTTTTAACAACCAATTGGCTTGCAACAGTTTCTACCGTGAAATATTCCACGGCTCACTTGCCTAATGCTACGCTTTCTAATTTTTCTGTTAGAAAGCTAATGCTTTCTAATAACGGAAAATGCCAAAAGTCCTTAAAACTCCACTGAGAGACTGATTTGTAAGGGAATTCGAAACAGAAATCCAGAAGTTAACATTGTGGTGGCTTACAGGGCTTTTGGCATTTTCCGTTTCTTCCTGGTTTTTTTCTGGTTTGCTGTTCTTTAATATTAAAAAAACGACTGATGATCTTAACCGCAACATGAGCCTGCCCTACCACACGACCGCGTTAAGTTTTGAAGACTCGCCGTCTTCAGGTCTGTAAAAAGAAACAGTACGGAGGACTGCCACATTATTCTTTCTGGTTATTAATCCGATCTTCTGCAACAACAATATTAGCGGTTTTTATTCTTTATACAAGCTCACGGATGCTTTCTGAGGGCTATATTCAGGGTGCGCAGGGGAAGAAGAGCCGGGAGATTGGGACAGCCTGAAGAAATGCTGCCTCTTGCACTTTACCAAAAGCAACAATAGAGGGCATTAAACTAACTTCAGTACCAAGCACTCCACGGCTTTACTTGCAGATAGGAACTTCTCAAGGTCCCACTTTAGACAGCCTGGGTGTGGACACGGTATTTGTATACAGTTATTTTAGAGTTATTATTATTTCTGAGAGATGAGTCTTTTTAAAAAAAGCTCTTTTGCTCGGGCATCAGTGGCTGGAACAGTTACGAAAAAGCCTAACATGGAAAAGAAATGACCGGCATCCCATTCAAATTACAGAAATGATGTTTATAGCATAGCCATATGGTAATTGTTTTAGTACAAATGAACATAAATTGCTATTTGCAATGTGATCCGTGCAAGCTAGAAGACTTCTCTGAAAATAAAGCTAAAAAAAAGTTTTTCAGCGCATCGTTGTGTGAACGTGGGGAAAAGAACCGCAGATTTACCTGAGGGCAGAATTTGGTCTCGTTCTTTTAAAGTAATCCATGGCCTTGGAGGCAGCTGCTCTGGATGAACTAAAAAACACGTAAAACAGCGATTAATTCAGCATTTATATTTGTAAGTTCCAATTGCTAAGTTAAAATGATGACTGAACAATAATGTTCCATGCTGGACTTTGCATCCCCAACTCCCTTTTTACGCTCCAGGGGAGGCAAAAATAATTTCAACGGCTAGCTATAGTAACAGCAGATTTGTCAGACAAAAGATTCACGACTGTTTTTGTCTCTTGCTTTCAAATCTAGAAGCGCCACCGAAATAGTCCTGCACCTTGAACATAGGGCTGAAGAAGGAGGGGTGAATCCCGTAGTCGTTCTGACACGCTACACTCCCCTTCTCCAAGAGCCTCGTTCCTGCTGTGTTTTAACTTAATAGACATCAAGTGGTAAAACCGAAAGCTCAGTTACAGAACCACGAAGCGGGATTTAAGTCAGGTATCGGATATTCTTAATCACTTTGGTATTTCTAGATCTAAGTTTGACATTCGGCTTGCATTTGGATTATAACTTCTAGTGGAAAGTATCAAAATGGCCTGAGCAAGGAAGACCTTGCACTTTGTCGGTAATCGAAGGGTATCAAACAGAACAGCGGGAGCAACTGCCTCTAACACGGTAACACGGGAAAAGCTTAGACAATATATGTCAACCTCTTCCACCGTGTGCAAGTGTGCGTTTGTGTGTACGACTGGAACCGCTCGACAAAAACACAAAAGCAGATAGAAAATACTCTCCCTTCAGCGGTTCGCATTCCTGTTTTAGCAGCAAATGCTGTGAGAAATGCATGCTTTTAAACCACTTCTGTCAATCAGAGTTGTAGGGCTGTCACCTGCTAGATTGTCAAGCATGTAGTTCAGTAGCTTTCGAGTTCCGTCCGGATCCTGGTAGAGGCTGAGAATATCTTGTGATAAAGGATTGCCTGCCAACAGCATAAAACAACAACCGGGTGATTAGCTGCCTGACTTTCTTGAGGCTTTCTGACCAAAGAAAATCTCCCATAATGAGAACAGACAAATTGACCCGGGAGATAGTTAGGTTGCTTAACTTGGAACCATAGACTACCACGGTAACAGATGCTACAGCAAGAGCCGGCACACATAGACTTTCTTTCTTTGACTCACCTCAATCAATAGTACAGTAAGTTAAAGGCTTTATTTACTTATCTACAGATTTGAAATAGGTTCATAAGGAAGTTTAATACCATTAAAAAAGAAAAGCCTTGTTTTACAAACTGGCCGGTCATTTTTGCTACAAGCTTAATATCTTAATATCTCAAGTAAACTGTTGAGGTAGTACAAAAAGCCTTTGAGCCCAGCCCCCTCAGTAATTCAAGAGTACTCATAGGAATATTTCACTGTGAAGAACTCGCTCACCTTTCAAACCTAGGGTTTGTAGCTGGAAGAGCCGTCCAAGTTCATAAGGCAAAACCCGTAACAGATTGTTATTTAAAAGCAATTCCCTGCAGCAAATGCAGAAACACTTTTGATGAGTATCACTTCAGAAGAAAACTGTTAAAGCGCTATATGCCGCTCATCTTCAAAGATGACACTTTTCACCCTGAGTTTTTTGTATTGTGGAAAGATATGCCAATCTTCCCGTTTCAAAGCGCGACCAAAATACTTTCATACTCACAAAACCCCCAAACCACAAAATTAAATCGGGGAGAATTTAAACAGCAGGCAATGCCCAAGTCTCAAAGAATGTTTCAGAGCAGAAGACTACATAGCTTACAGACATGCATCTGTAGAGATCAGAGAAGAGTAATAAACCCAGAAGTAATTATTAGAACTGAACATTTGCACCAATCCTGTATTTTTCAGAATTATTCTAAAAACAAGAATGGAAAGCAAAATAAAATTCTCGGTCCCAATCCCAGAATATAGATTTTTTGAAAAGTTACGGAGAATAAATTCTCTCACCTGAGAGATACCATGTTTCCTAGTTCTGCTGGTAAACTTCTGAGTTTGTTGGATGACAGATCCAGGTAAACCAGGTTATGAAGCTTGGCAATATCAGGTGGAATGCGAGTAAGATTATTGTCATTGAGGTGCAGAGCAGTCAAGTGCGTCAGCGACCAAAGCGACGTACTTAAGCTCCGCACTCTACCTAAAAAAGAAAAGCAAAGAACCACCTCCTCAGTCAGGTTTGCACTCTCAAGCCATCAGACACAAACTATGGGGGATGTCAGAATATGGGATTTCCAGTGTGGAAACCCTACCACTTCAGTGGAACGCTCAGTGACACTTGTGGAAGATACCTTCGTGTAGCTCTTCTACGAGCAGACTTTAAATAATTATCTAATCCTTCCCAGTTAAAAAAATAGAGACAGAGGTACAGCTCTAGGGAAGCTGACGTGCTACCCAAAAACTCACGTCCAATCTGAGCTGGTGTTTTAAATCAGCTGGGCTGCATATCAAGCTCGAAGGCAATCTGCTAAGTCAGTTGCTCCTCCGCCCCCAACTCAGAAAAACTGGTTTCACAACAGGATCTCCTATCGGAAAGCGTCTCGTGCTATGTTGGGGTACCGACAGCTCTGCCGAACCAAAATTCAAAACCAAACCCACTCACCCGAGATCTCTAATTCAGCCCAGTGCGACTTCTTCCCATTGGCTACCTCTTCCGCTGACATGATGGTGTAAATTCTGCGAGGATCTGGAGGATCATATTTTTCCTTTGGCATCCCTGTTAGTCTGAAAGAGCATCGCAAGCATTACCGATCTGCCAAGCGACAGCATTTCTTCATTTGTAACCCGCCAGGAGATTACCTTTCCCAATGACACCCCGCAAAAACACACGCCCTGGAGTTCACGTACGATAAATATTATGCTGACGCCAGCCCAACTGCTCCCAGCGCGTGGAGCTAAGCAGGTGCTCAGACCTTTGCCGAATACGGGCCCGTAACGGAAAAGGGCATTTCTTCCTACAAAGTTTGGTTTTCTGCAGTCATCCGCAGCGCTACCTTGTGCTGTCCCGATGCAGGCTTTCCCGGATTTCCTAGTTTATCCCCCAGACCGAAGCGTAACCTACATCATCGCCGAGTTATTTGCCGCGTGCGGAACCCGCAGACAAGACAAGAGGCGAAATCGCAGGGATTGCTCCCTCCTGTAGTTTTTCACAGGGAACCAACGATTGAAGGGAAGGCTATTCTCTTTACTTTTACAGCTTTTTTTATTTTATTATTTTCAGCTTACACAGTCCCCCTTTTGCATTGCACTTACACAACCGCAGTAGGTAGGCGAATTAGCTCTATTTGTCCATTAACTATCTACCCTGTCGGCTTTGTGCTTTTTCATGCTCAGTATCAGTCAAGACCTTTTTACTTCTAACGGCCTAGGAGACATGAAACGAGCTCGGGTAAAATTCTCATTAGCTGTTCTTATGCATACAGGGCTTCAGCCCCGTCCAAAACTTCAGTATCGGATGCACTCCTGTCTGAAGGGTGAGCTTGTCGTGCACACACAAATTCAACCGATCTCATTTGCCAGATTCTTGCCAGAAGAGAGCTCCGATGTCCTGTTCAAAAAACATACCCTTTCCCGATGTCATGGGGGGAAGTTTCCCTCCATACCTCCCCAGACCGTGTGCTGAGAAAGACCGGGGGCGGGAAGAGGGGTTGTTTGGTTTTAAAACACAAGGTTAGCTGAATTTGCTCTTCGCGGGTCTATTCCTGCCGAGACACACACAAGACACAAACCTTGATTTTATACAGATCCAAAGCAGCCGGTCCACAGGATGCATTTTTTCCCTCATACATACGTCTCTACTACAACTGGCTGCAGTAGCTGCGAAGCTCTTAAAACAACTATAACTTGTTCGATTTGCTGAACTGACGAGACAGAAAACTATGAAGAACTTGTTGAAAGTAGTTCAGGGTTTTTTTCAGCTAGTCCAACTAAACAAAGATCACACGTCCCCTTTAGGAGCTTAAAGAACTGCAGTTTTTTCCAACTGATGCAGATAGCCAAAACTGCGTTCTGGCATCACGTGGGAGCCAGGGTTGTCAGGGCCGTCCCCTGCGAAGGGTCTCGGTTACGGGTCTGGTGCTTCCTCCCCCAACGTTAAGGCTCCCTGTTGCAAGCGCAGGGCAGATGCGAGCCCCACGTCTAATTACAGTCCGCTTCTATTTACAGGTGAAGTCATACGGCGCAGAAAGCTACAGGGTAAGAGGATTCTGCGCTCATGCTGCTCAGCTGCAGCGATTCAGTTCGATGTGATGAATGAAACGGATTACTTAAGGACACGGGATTAGACCCGGAACCCTTCGATCCTCCTTTCAGAACCCCAAAATCGGGGACGGTACTTCCCGACACAACCAGAGTTACAGGCTGTGCTTCGGGAGTGCTAAATCTCCAGAGCTCGGGGTTTGCCGGATTTATCTTCACTGTTAAACACGTGCACGTGCAGAAGCAGGGAGCAGCCCTGGCCCCAAGAACAGATTCCTCACAGCCCCTGGGGAGAGCCACCAGAGCCCTAATTTCACCTTTTCTCCTTGCCCTTAGACATGTATGAAAGTAATCCACATTCCAGCCAGTTTCGACACGGCTCTTCCTGGATTTTGCGAGACCCCTGGAGCCGAGCAGAGTCATCCAGCAGCGCCGTGAATCGCTGCCGAGTCGGGGGGCCAAGACCCCAGCACTGGGAGAGCCTGCAGTCCCTGGCAGCTGCGGCGAGCACGGTCCCGGTCCCAGCGCCTGCGAGGAAACAGGCGGCAACGCTACCGCACTTTGTATTAAAGCCTAATTACTTGGAGTGGCACCGAGCGCGTTACCCAGCCGGCTACTCAACAGCAATTTCACATGATACGCACCCGAAGCAAGACCACAGTCCTAGCGTTTTAGACGCGGCATAAGCAGAGCGAGTCCGTCCGTGCCAAAAAGCAGCACCTTAGTTGTTGCAGCCAGCAAAGTGTCACGTCACTGTCACGGGATTACCTGCAATGATCCTTTAATAGAAAATGAGATTTCATTACGTGACAGTATTTATTTCATCCGGAAGGCATGCTGCGGATTAGAAGGGGGAAACCTGAAGGCTGGGCGGTGAAAATCAAGCAGAATACAACAAAGGATTAAGGGTTTAGGCCAGAAGGGAGTTTTTTGGATCTTTAAGTCTTAATCATCAAACATCTGAACTGACCCAGGATGGGTCTTCGCTTTGATTTTTTAATCTGTCGTATCTTAAAACGATCCGTACTTCTACCACATCTGGAACTGGGACATGGCAAACTTTGCTGTCCGATACCCAGCGTCAGCATTTGGGTAAGCGCTCTGTGAAACACGCTCTTGCTTACCGGGTCTTCGCATTCTTGTTTTCTACAGCATAATTTTATAGTCGTATCAGACCCGGGCAGATGTAAATTTCAGTTTCTGCATACTGAAACCCCTCCCTGCCCTGCATGCTGCTGGCCAAAGCGTTGGCCACGGTTGCTGCCTACAGGCTTCTCAAGGTGCATTTCCAGCTAAAAAAGCAAGCGGGAATTTATTTGTATTTCTGCTCGCCGTTTCATCTCAAGCCAGACGCAGATGGCTAACGGCTCAGCAAGGCTCAGGCCAGCCAGGGGTCCTCGCTGTCGCACGCACGTCGATTCAAAGTCGTGAAGCGGCAAGCGGTCTCCTCCAGCTGCTGAGCAGCCTCGCTGGAAACCGGAGCGGGGCTTGGCGGTCCCACTGCCAGACCCCAGCAGCTTCCCGCCTCCGCAGCGGGGCAGGAGTTGGACAAACATCCCCGGGCCTGGTGATGAAGCCTTTAAAACCGCGGCGGTTAGACCATCTGAGTCACCCCATACTCATCCATACCTGCCCACGGGCCAAGAGGTGACCACTGACCGGGTGACACCATCAAAAAGCTTCAGGATTACAGTTTCCTCCTTGGCAGGGAACCCGATGAAATTGTGTTGAAATACGGCTCGTTATGAGAAGCGCTCTGCCAATTTAAAGCGATTTGCGGCAGTCAGAGGCCCTCCGACGAGACGAGCTCTGAACTGCGAGTCAAACGACACGCGCATTTTTTCAGATATTAGTCACTTTAATATTATTTTGAAATAGTAGTGAGTCAAACGAGCATCGGTGTAATTTCCACAGTTACAGAAAAGGGAAAAGAAACCTAAATCAAATATACTTTTTTTTTTTCCTTCTGCGTAACAGCAACATTAAGCAAGACTTGAAAGCCACCACATGTCATTTTTTTGAAGCAAAAACGAATTCTGCCCGGGTTCGCAACTCCCAGCATCCCCATCTCCCTCTCTGCTTGTCCTGGAACTAAACCAGAACCCAGAAATCCCAACCTATTTTTGCTCGGTCTTCAGGGAGCTACACCGAGTTGCCTGAATCAGTTAACCCCCAAATCGGACACGTATTAGCCCTGTCACAAGGAACAAAGCAGGAAGACCCAGCGAGGGACGTGGGAACTGAAGTAGCACTGATTTTGGTCAGCTTGAGCTGTTGCGGAGTCGCACCCTGCGGCTCTAAGCAAGGCCTTTGCGAAAATTCAGCTAACACAGGTGTGACACGAGCAGAATATGTGCACTCTCAGTTTCTTTGCATTGCAAATGGGACCAAAAAAAAAAATTCTTGACGGCTTTTCTTCCAAAGAGTTCCCTTGGAAAACTTTTGAAGCTCCTAAAACTTGCTCTCTGCTACAAACCCAACCATGTAAACTTAAATAGTATGACCCCGATACGGTGTAAATTAAAGAAAACCTGAACATGAAAACGTCGGCGCATTAGTAAGAACAATATTTAAGCTCTGAACAGACTTTGAAATCTGGGGGTTCCTAACAATGTCATGCTTTTGCACTCTTTGGCTACAAGCCCACCCCCAAAAGCCTAGAGATGACTGGCATAGCAGGGTTACTCAGCTGAAGCCTAAGTATGGTCCCAGGTGAACTTAAGCAGCTCCAGCTCAGCTGGTTATAAAAAGGGCTAGGGAGAGGCTCCTTGGTTTTGAAGTGTTGTAAGCAGGAGGTTTGTGTTCCCCCTTTTTGTACTCTTGCTTTTATGTGCTCTTGTGTTTGCTGGGTTTTGTGTTACGGAGTATGCTGACTATCAGTTAAAAGCCAAAACAGGAATAATGTACCGGTACTGAAAGTGTGCTGAGCATCGAAGAAGAAAGTTTAGAGCCATTGGGCTGTGCCACAGGCTTTTACTGTGAAGACGCTGGTTTTGGGGCAACAAATGGGAGCTTCTGCACACTCCGTGTTTCAGACAACCAGGTAATAACAGAAAAGAGCACAGCTCTTCTGTGCTTAACTTTCTAAGTTATACAGATGTGGAGAAATGAGATAGGGAGGATACAGTTAGCAGTATGAAATATAAACTGTGGGGGTCTTTTTAGGGAGAAGCTAAAGGCAGCTCTACAAATTGCATTGACACAAGAAGAAAAGAAGGGCTTTATGCTAGGGATTAAGAAATTTCTTAACTCATAGTGGTTTTGGGTTGGTTTTTTCTTTGTATGGGTGGGGGAAATCAACAGCAGCTGTGAACATATAAAATCTTTTCTGTTCCAGAGCACATTCAAACACAGCACAGTAACTATCTCAGGGTTGCTATGAGAGAGGAACTGCATCACTATCATTTTTAATAAAGTCAGATCTCTTGTTCCAAAGGCAAATATCTCCCATCAAGCAGAACGATTAACGGATGTCCAGCGGAAAGAGAAAGGCTGCTCAAAGCTGTCCAGATTATTTGGTATTTATGTTGCACGGGGACTTTGAAGCCAGATAGGGCAAAGTCCCTTAGAGCTATGTGCTGCTGCAAAACAATGACCAGTCCCTTCCCCAGAGAGGCTGAAGATGCGTTTCTTAAATTACGGTGACTGTAATGTGTTTTTTCCGTTTAAGTTCTTTCACACCTCAATGCACAAATGAATTGTCTGATTGTAACGAGCCAGCAAATGGAAAGAGCTGCAACTTCGTCCCGCTTCAGCCCTGTGTTCACGGATATGTTGGCACAACTCAAAATCCTTGCCTCCAGCAGAGTGACGTTCTTTGTGATTGATTTTTTTTTTTTTTCAGTCTCTGTGTATAGATGAGTCAAACTGCCAAAGCATTTTGAAAACTGTCCAGCAGACGGCCCTGAATCATTCCTCCTTCCTCTGCGCGGTAACAGCTTACTGTCCATCCACTTCCATATGGTGATCCCTCCCAGGAATTAAAAATCTTGCTGGCTGACGAGGCCAGAGCGTGTGCCTGCACGTGTGTGCACATGGGCAGACGTTATTTAATGTTGGAAAGTTGGGCCACAAGCTGGAAAACAGAGCCATTTTTTATCTATGTATCTTGTAAACAGGACCACATGGTTGCGAAGGGAGGAGAGGGAGCCTGCTCCTTCTGCAATGTGTACTCTTGTTTTTAAACGAGCATATGGCCAAAGTCTCCCCACCTCAGCCTCCCGAAGGGGAGGCACAGCCAATACCTGCAAAAACTGACTTAGAGTGCTTTGGGGGGGAATGAAGATCAAGAAATTAAGGTAATTGTTTAAGGGTATGTTAAGAGGATTTAAAACAAAACTGCCAGTACTAGGATATGTATACACGTGTTAGCTTAAGGTAAACTACTTGGTAAATCTAGTATCTAGTGTATATATACTAGCAAGAAAATATGTGTGGGGAATTTTCATAGTCTTTTGCTTGCATCTGGATTTTTTTCACAGTGCTTTCCTGCAGGAACATGTTCCACCACGTCTGCGTGCGCTATCTCTACCAAGAGTCCAACGAGCACCGTGAGTCTGTCAACAAAGGTAGGGTCTCTTTTCAGTTGCTAATTCCAAGTGACCTGAATGGGACTAGAGATTATCAGTGGAACGAATAAATGTGCCTCATGGCTTTCTTTAATTAAAGAAAAAAAGAGAAAATGAGCGTTTTGTTACTGTCATTTTCCAATACTGAGGTGTCAAACAATCTTTGAGGAAAGTACAATTAAAATAAATAAATAGAGACTACTTGGACACAAGTAAGCATCCTACTGACAGGAGGCTAGTTAAACAGTACGTGGAAAAAAAATCCCAAGGCAAGAGATTAAATCTGAAGTGAATATTAAGTCTAAGGAATAACAACTAAAATTCCAAGCTTAGCACCATGCAGCTAGCAACGAATGATGAAGTCCACAAGTACAACTGAAACAAATCTTTTGTTTTATAAATCTGTAAAAAGACGTGTTTATTTTCATATCATCCATCCAAGAAAATTGTTTCTCAGGAGATGACACACTGACTCTACTCTGCAGTGGGCTGCTCCACTTGAACCCAGTAGGACTACTGATCTCTACTCGCTAGCAATCTCTTCTTTGGCAGAAAGAGTCCAAAACCACGTAGTTAGGAGAACTGTGGAAATCTGGATCACCCAAGGTCACTTACTTCTATCTCCTTTCAAGTCTGTAGCAACAGTAACTCTGCCTCTGTAGGAACCGGTAGACAGGGCTTCAGCCTCATTGGCTTCTTTCAAATAATCTGGGCTCCAAGTGGGAGCGAGACAGGACTGTACTTCTGTAATGCTGTCAGCAAATTACATCAGCTTGTACTTTTCTCATCTGCTAATGCTTTTAAAAATACAGCAAAGTAATACGGGGGTTTTCTTGAACCACATCAGTCATGCATCTAAAACCAAACGTGCTTTAGTAAGATGTCTTTGTTACTCTTAGGTTCAGTACTTAAACTCCTTAACTTGAAATTTTTAGGGAGTCTTAACACATATTGCAAGCTGAACATTTTAATAAAACTGCCACCTCTGCTACATGATCAAGATAAATATTAGGTGTAGAAAATATTTCAACAAAATAAGCTTTAGAAGTAATTTTCATAGTCCTTCCTTCCACCCGTCACAAGGCAGATCTCCTTCAAGGACTATAGCTTTATACTGCAGCCGAAGAAGGGAAAATAAGCAGAAGAGGAAAGACCTAAGTCGTGGGATCTCTATACTGATGCTGAGAGGATGAAAAGCTGTTCCTCTAAGCTATAATTGGTCAGGAGGCACGTTTGTGCTGAGAAGCTGAAGGGAGGAGATTCTTACTACCGTGCTGCCCCTGGCTGGCAGTTTTACCTTTGCCGTAGTCAAGGGAAACTCACAGCCATCCACCAGGTTTGGAACAAGGTCGCACAGGCAAGGGGCAGCTTCACGGAGGAAGTTCGGGGTTGGGAATAGAGCGCTACTGCTTAATCACCTTGGCTGACAATTTGTGAAGCGCTGCCGTCCTTACCAGAGAGGAGGTAACCCTGCGAGAACCTGCACGCAGGATATTGGACTTGCGCTCACCCACTCGAGCTAGCAAACCCAGAAGCATGGTGAAAAGCGCATGTCAACAGCAAGCACAGCAGCAGTACGATGGAATTTGTCCAAACCTCGCTCTAGTTTTTATGCCATGTGGTACTTAGATGAGGCTCAGCAAGAGGAGGCGATTGAAGTTTTGCCTGTTCTGTTTCACAGACAATCCTCTCGCTGCTCATCAGTGAGTTCCAAATCGTGCGAGAGGTGCAGCAGTTCATAGGGGTGCGCTGGAGGCTGTTGTACAGAGGGACTGTTCCCAGGGATTGAAAGCAGAGTCACTGTTACCTTAACTACACAGCTTGCTTCCTTTCCCGTAAGGAATTGCCTATGCCCGGCACAGCGGGCATATGAACTTCAGTGGCGGTGGGGTCCCATGGGGCTTTGCTTTATCACTTCAACAAGGACTTCAGAAGCCCGGAGAAGCATAGAGAAGTCAGAGAAGCAAACCCTGGAGAAAAACAGCAAAAGCCAAGGGGAGGAGTGGGAAGGGAGGGAATGAGCTGTATGCCATTAGTTTTAGAGCCAACTGGCACTCACTTGATGGAAATGCTAATTGTCATACTGACATACACCCACTAGTTATTTCCCCCTGTTCCCTCATCTCCTATAAATGAAGTATAGAGTCTTTTCTTAAATCACAGGTAACACAAGAATATCCAGGTTTCCACCCTTCCTTTTCCTCTATGTCACACCCCCACTTACAAGAACAGCTGAACTATTTACTGCATGAAATACTCCGTAGCATTATGTAGTTATTCTTAATTTCTGTACTGAATTAACATTGCAGTCCTTACTCCAAAAGAACAATTTCTGCTCTGTTTGAAATAGTGTGTTACCTCTCATTGTGCACAGGACAACCCTTGAATATCTGCATCAAGCCTTAGAGTAGTAAGTGCCTTTGTCTGCAGATGCCTTTTACACTTACTGCTTTCAAAGGAGCTCTTGGGGGCTAGTGAACATGCAAACACGGGGTGGCTAGGTAGCTCCTCAACAGCAAAGCTCAAATTAACAGAAATGCATACAAGGGGTCTATTACAGGGCAAGAAGAGTTTCAACAGCCAGCCTGTAAATAAATCTAATGAGAAGCCCCCAAAGGGGTGGCTTAAATAGCACTTTTATTTACACGAGTATCCCACGCTAATTTCAAGAAATGACCTGTTTGCAATGCCGCCCCGTCCCCCGGAGAGCGCCGGTCCTTTAATGAGATAGAGGACAGAGTGGCTTAAAGGATTAAGAACTGAAGTCACGGGGAGTCTGGGGAAGGAAGCAGCCAGTGCCGGATCAGTAGCAAGCATCAAGACAAAACGCTGTGCCGGGCTGTGGGCACAGAAGACAAGCAGCCGTGCATGGCTGCCACTTAAAGCAGGAGATTTTCCTAGTACCGGTTTCACAGCGATAGGAGCGGGGAGACCGAAAACTCTCAACACCAAGAACTGAGTAAGCTTGCAGCGTCGCCGTGTGCGAGCACCCCTCCGAGCCTCTAGGGAAGAAGCTGGTTTATTGACAAGCCTGATCCGACATCTCAGCTCATTCGGTCGCTCGCTTAGATATGATAAAGACCCTGTTCCGGTTGGCCCGAGCCAACACCTCGTCTCGTTCAACTCTTCAGGATCAATAATTGGAGAGAGGTCAGGTATCGACCTGTTTTTTTGAACAAAACTACACCAGAATTATTCATTCACGCACACCGCTGCAGCAGCTTTGAAGCGGTCTTCTCAATGAACGTTTCTTCCTTTCTTTAAAACACGATTTGAATCATCAATAACCCCTCATCCTTCAAAGAAAAGGTTGTGCTAGGAGAAAAGAACAGATGAGATTACTTCTGCGGCTACGACGTTATCTTAACCTTTAAGCGGTAGGCTGCCAAGACTTTAAGAAAATAAGCAAAGCCCAGCAGCACTTCAGCTACTCTCCCTGTATGATAGAAAGGGTAACGGCCAGCTTATCGTTCACAATCTGTTCTTTGCAGCAATAATTAGCCACATGGATATCTGCCATCATAAAACGTACTTCAGATACCTTTAAAGTTACAAGGCCTGCCCTGTTCAACCACAGGTAGATTTGGAGGAGTCAAAGCTCAAGATTTTAAAAGAAAGGAGGCGGGGAAGCCAGAGGAAAAAGTATAGGCCAGTAGGGGAAACTGTTGTGCAATCACTGGCACAATAAATCAGCCTTTTCTTATTACAGCCCAGTTTCAACAAGCCACGGGATCCTGCACTAGTGCTCGAAGTAGTTAGGCTGGTACGCTCAGAAGAAGAGGAGAAAGAAAAGTGATCTCTCTAAAACCAAGCAGTTCATAGGCATAAACACCCTTCTCGGAGGGGTATATTTACATGTACTTTATAATCAAAAAAGTAAAAAAGCTTGCTTTATAGCCCGAGAAAAGCCTATTACTTGGATATCGAAAGATAGTTCAGTTGCTTCTGTATCTGATTATGCAAATCTTTCCCCTGTGCAGTTACACCATACTTAAACTTCCAAATATTAGATCTCGTTTTAAAATCGATGCTGACGGGTAACGCATAGTCTTCTAGCTCCGTTCCGGCAATACAGAAAATGAGAAACTACAGTATCAATAGCCCAAGACAATTGCTGTGGGAACCAGGACATTCACCTCTAACAGAAAAGTGAGATGCCGGTATCTGGAGGTTAATTCACTACGAGCATCTCTGAAATCTGACTGCAACAAGACGCAGAAGAGCTCATCTTCAGTGGGTCAAGATGCTACCCAGTGCAGCAGGTATCTTGCTCTTTAAACCAAAATTAGCAGAAGGCTAATTCTGTTGCCCAGAATGATCGCTATAATATTTAGTTTAGTAGAGGGAAGTAGGCCATCTGGGAACAAACCCCGAGGTACGCGTTAACTGGCCAGGGGCATGACCGAGAGCTGACACGAATTGCGCTTGTTCCTCTGCCAGAAAATAGGTTGAACTTGGGTGGATTCCTCTGTTCAGCCACTTGACGGGATTTCATCTGAAGCACGTGCGTTACCTAATCAGGGAATGCCTTTGGCAATTTTTGCCCAACTTTTTCAAAAAGGACAGTTTTCTGTTCTTTCTTCATATGCTAGCACGTGAGAAGTTAATTCAAGAGTGCCCTAACGTCTGTGTTTGCAAAGGCTTCCTCGCGGTCCTCCCTCCCTCCCCGTTGCGGTCCTCTGCTGAGGATTCTGAGTTAGACAAGCCATCGGGCACCGTTGGAAGAGCTGCAGCCCTGACGCTCCCTGTCAAGGCACTGAGGTGCTAAGAGGTCCATGTACTCAAGACATAAACTGCTGTATAAACCTGCAAAGAAGCTAATAATCGCTGAAAGCAAGTTAAAGAAGAGAAATATGGTCCGAAGCCCTAGTCCTACCAAGTGTCACTCACCACTGCTTTACA
The DNA here is from genome assembly GCF_000687285.1 of Phaethon lepturus. Lineage (NCBI taxonomy): Eukaryota > Metazoa > Chordata > Aves > Phaethontiformes > Phaethontidae > Phaethon > Phaethon lepturus. The sequence continues at coordinate 8,406 of NW_010524279.1, read as the reverse complement.
GAAACGGCGCCTAAAGCAAGAGCACAGACACAGCGGGTATGCGGAAGAGGCAGGTACAGATTCAGGAATGCTGTAGCGTTGTTGACAGCTTGAGGTTTTAACACATGTAATTTTCCAAGTAGAAAATACTTGTGAGTTACAGTCATCTCCCTGCATACATGTCCAGGGTTGTTTTGTCCATACCTGCAGCTGCCATGAAGTAAGTGGCCATCGATTCAAAAATGAACGGTTCCACCTTTACACGCGTGGGGAGCTTTGTTTGGCAGCACCTAGGGCTTACTGTGGCAGGCAGAAAAACACCTACCAGTTCATCATGGGAGTTGTTGCTGTGCAGTCTTCAAGTCAAACTGTACACGAAAAAATACATCAAAGAATGAAACGGATATCCTAAGGTCATGGCCTCACTCAGACTTGGCTACATAGTCTGCAAAAAGGCTATATAACCTTTTAATCCGAGACATTTCAAAGAGATCTTTATACTGTAAAAAAACCCAAACCTCCTAATCTAACCACAGGTCTCAAACACTTAATATATGTGCTTCTCTCATCCACTCAAATTATTCCTAATTTATCTGATCAACTCCACTCCTCCACAATCTTTTGCTCCAGAGTAAGGATAAGGATCATTGCACAGGTACAAAAATGTGTCTAGAGACTGAACTACTCCCAATGGTAAGACATAATTTTGGCTGGAGGAAAAACTGCAAGCCAAGCGCCATCTGACAGTCTGAACCCGACTCTTCCTGGCACCTGTGACTATGTTCTGGTATGTGAGAAGTTGTCTGGCCCCGTTTTCCTTCTCCTTTCTTAACTTTCCAAAACAAAAAGGGATTAGAGGAAAGGCGTTCACAAGTGGAAACTTCTACTGGGTGGATAATTCATCCTGTGCTAGCTCTCTGCCACTTCCAGGGCCAGTTGTAAACCCATGTAACAGAACAAATATAAATTGAAATTTAAGGTTTAGAGGAAGCAGAAACCAGTTTTCTGGAACTATGTTCAGCGCTGCCCCAACTGGCCTTTTCCTGCCCGGAGCTGCAAGTTCCACGTGTCTAAGAAAATGCAAAGAAGAGTGTTTTCTTTTACCTGGAGAGCACAGTTTCTGACAAACCTTCTACTTCTATGCCCCTTGCAAATCAGTTTTACTTTTCCTGTCTGTATCAGCAGGAAGCTCTATCTTGCAGCAGCCTGTGCCATGCGTGCAAGGGCTGAGCAGCGCATACCGATACGTGCTCCGACACGAAGCGAGCGAACCAACCCTTTCCGAAAGGCCAGGAAACAGTGGCAGTTTCACAGCGCCGGTAGCGGTTTCTATCTGCGTTTCTCCCCACGGATGACGGGGGTGACAACTCTATGCTTTCCTCTGAGCGTTTTAATGCTGCTGCAGCTCTTGGCCTGAAGCAACGAGAAGAGCAAACTATATTCTCCACGTGTCAAGGCTGACTCAAGAGATAAGACATTTATTTGAGGGAGATAAGCTCCTCTCGTGCCATCGGGAACCTTACTGATTTCACGCAAGTACGTACGGCAAGTGAGTCTGGAGTGTGCTTTCTCTTCCCCCCCCCCCAAGATCGAGCTCCCTACCTTGCACGGAAGAGACAAATGTATCTGGAGTGCCTGAATGGGACCTTTCCATCGGAAGCTCTCAAATGCCTTTTCAGGCCATGAAATCTTAGTGTTAAGCACCAGGAGGAGGAACAGCTGCAGGCCACAGAGCTGAAAACTTTAAAACCTGCAGGACCTCTCCACTGCGCTGTTTACGAAACACAGGGTGGTAATATCCAGCAAAGCATACAACGTATGTTTCTGCTTTCCCCCTTTCTCAATTTTCCTGCAAGTACCGCATGGAAAAAAAACAGCTAAAAATCTGCAGAAGGAAGTCTTCAATATGCTTCTCTCTCTACAGCCTTCAAGCCAAGCCAGAACCCTATGAGAGAGCCTTTAGATTGATGTCTTTAGGAAGAAAAAAAAGCAAAACTAATTTGTGATTAGAAGGCACAAAGATGTTCAGTCAGATGGAAGCATTCCTGAAAAGCGAGAGGAAAACTACCCGATCAATTCATTCAGCTGCCCTAAAGGGTCAACAGCCAACTTGAGCACCGTCTCCAAATCCTGACCACTATTAACAGCTTGACCAAAAGCAGATGTTTTTTGTAGTTATCTTTGTTCTTGCGGAATCTGACCACTGAAAAAATATGTTTGAGGGACCCTGACACCAAAGCAAACAGGGGGGAAAAAAGAAGAGGGGATCACTTGGCACTTGCTCTCAACATGAGGTTCAGGTCCCTCACTCAGGGAAGAAACTCACTGAAAAAGGTCATTTCAGCTGCTAATGGACACTCAAAGAAATGAAAGCAATAGAGGAGTTCTGGGTCTCAAATTTACCCAAAAGGCATGCATCTTAGCATTCACCAAACTTTGCTTAGCAGCCCATAAAAACCTCCTTTTCAAAATGATCTGTCAGTAAGGCAGGTTTCTGGAGTTGTCCAAATGTCTTAAGAAGAAAACCAAAGCCATTTTTCACGTGAGGAAAGCTCCCTTTTCCGTATCAGGACTCTGGAAGGTGAAGGCCACATACCCCTTCTGTCTGTAACTGTAAGCCACGGCATGTGTATTGCGAAGCAGAAGGCAATTCCCTTTCTCCTCCGCTTTTCCTGCCCCTAAAGCAGACAACAAAACCTGCCTCTGCAGCAACACAAGGGTAAACATTCCTCTCTCTTCTGCAACTTGCAGAGCTGCCTCTGCCCATGAATATTTTTTGCCTTTTAAAAAGCACTTAAAATAGCTTAATCGGGTTTTTACTTTCAGGTGGTTCTAAGTAGGAGACTGGGGAGCTTTCAGCTCGCAGTAGTTGTTGCGGAAGGATTGGAGGCCAGGACAAAGGACCCTTAGTTGGCAGCTTTGGTTTGCCTTCCCCTTTCCAACACGGGCCTCCAGAGACCGCAGGTGGGTGCGTAGCTCGGGAAGGGCAAAGGCCCGTGGGCTCTTCGGACAAGCGCTGCCTCCAGTAGTTTCCCAGCCATAAAAACTCCTGCTGCTCCTAGCTGAAGGCATGATAGGTTTGGCTTTATGCTTGGTTTAGGGTAACGAATAATCCTGATTGACAGCAGCGGGGACGACGGCAGGGTGCTCTGAAGGATTAGTAGGTTCGTGTCTGTAAACAAAGATTTGCCAATCCTCAAGCTGCAAATCGGGATGGGGGACCCCCCCAAAACTAAAATCCCTTCTGAAGATCCATCACCCCACAGACTCAGAAAGTTTATGCCCCCTCCTGAGGGTTGTCATCTTTACTGCTAGACTTTTCTCTCAATAACATGCACCAATCATCGGCAAGATGGACCCTTTGGTGTCAAAAGTAAAACAGCACAAGAGTTCCCGTGGACCTACTTGAATTGGAGCCAGACAGCAGTGCTGCTGTTTTGATCCCGAGATGGCTATTTTTGCCACGGCCACTTTTAACCATCATTGTCACAAGCAAGTCTCAACTTGCTTTTGGCAGTGAGGCAATGAGCTAAACTCCTTCGTCTTCCTCTTTGCCCTGGCCCTACTCTCACTCTTGTGCTGAAAGTGGAAGTTTCAAAAGGGACAAGAATTTTATTTCTGCGCTGGTAGCGCTGACGGGCCGAGCACCTTTGTTGACAGGACTCTCTTGTAAAGTTGTGAAATGTGCCTGCAGACAAGGTATGCGCAGTGTTAACTTTATTTAAAATACGCACAGACTTCGTACCCTAGGAAATCTGGGGATAGAGTCCTATAGCCCTTTTAATCGCATTTTATGTAACTTTCTCAGAGAAAACATAAAGCTCCTTTGCAGGCAAGCAGAACGCGAAAGACAATAAACCATTTAGCTAAACGCTACACGTAAACAGCTACCGTGTCGTGCAATCGTGAGACACCATTAATCATTCACATCAGGAAATGCCAAAGTAAGGGTGAACACACACAGCCTTATCTGTTCCTTGTGTACACATGCAGGTTACAAGCTTTAGTTAAATCATTTGTGTGTATGACACGCAACGGCTAAATGGGGTTCTGTTCTTTGGGCCTAGGTGCTGACTTTGTACAACATCAAAAAATCTCCGTGCTCACCGACTGCACATGAGTTGTAGCTAAAACTGTTTGTAGCTGCTTTTTCTTCATCTTGAGGGAGTGGGGGGTTGGTGGATTTAATTTTTTTTCTTGTTTTCAACTCTGAGGGGAGTTTTCTCCCAAATAACAGAAACCAAGTCATGTTTAGTACCCTGCCATTCCAGGCAGACATCACCTTTTGTGAATTGAGCAAGCTTCAAAGTCAGTTGGCGTGTTCAGCTAAAGGCTCACACGGTCCTCTCTGCACCTCGCTTTTTGAGTTCTACTCCAATGTGCTCCGGAAAGAGGTACAAACGGATCAAGTAAATCCCGTGCATATAAAGTCTTTTTGCCATCTATTGCAGGATACTTCAGAGTTCACTTTGTCACCTCTGACTTGTTTGATAGGTTTTGGGGTGTTGGGGGTCTTGCGGAGGAGGTGTGAAGTTTGCTGACATGGACATGAGATGCACGAGCCTTTAAAGATGGTGGAAGAGAGCAAGAGAATTCCAGAGACGCGGTCACCAGCTAGATACCTATAAAGAAATGTCCTAAGACAGTCTCTTTCTTTTATCATTACAGGTGAGATGGAGAAGCTGTACAGACAAATCACTGAAGCCCAAAGAATTAATCGAAAGGTGAAGTTACATGGTACAAATCAACATTTTCAACAACACGAAGGCTTTGCAGCCTCCGTCTCCTGTTTTGTTTATTTACTGTCAGGTGAGTGAGCGAAACTGGTTCAGCACAGGGTCCGATGTGTGGCAGCGCCGGGAGCAAAGCAGTGCCTCCCTTTCCAGCACCAGCAAAGTTCCATCAGCTCAGCTGGGGCAGTTGCACCATCAAAATAGCTCAGTGCATGTTTTGACACGTACATTAACTGATAACCTGATAAACGGAGGAGAACGCACAGCTCCTGGATTTAGTCACAAGTTCTACACAGCTTTCCAGACGGACGGAAGACCCAACAGCAGGGCGTCCTGAGCAAGGTAAGTGCGGCGTGGAAGGCAGCTTGCTGCCCTAGCCTGAGCCACCAGCGCTGCGCAGGGGATGTAGAGAAACGTAGCAGCGAGCGCTGGTGCGCTTAAGAGCTATCTATACCTTTATAGCGCTAGCAGCAAATCTGTTTGAGACGGGAGAAATGCTCTGTGAAAGGGAAGAAAGCAAGTAACAAGCACCCAAGCCTTGATTACAGGCTATCATCAAAAGAACCACGGAATTTGGGGGGGAAATATTACAAGCGGCTTAGCATTTAATGCTTTAAAGTAGTAAATCCACAGCAAATCCTCCTCAATCTAAATATGCCAAAGACATATTTTAACTTATTTTTTAAAGTTTTCCCAGGTGCCGTCTTATGCTCCCAAACAAGTAAGCTCCACCGTTACATTTGCTTCCTCGGTATTCTGCAAATCAGGTTATGCCCAGTACCTCGAGTGCCTTTTTCGGGATCCCGAAAGCTTCTTCCACTAAATAGTAAGCAAGCCATTTATTCGTATTTATCTCCCCCTTTGAACCCAAGTAACCCAAAAGTGTCCAACAGATTAAAGCTGATCTAAGCAGTTTGGGGTTTTGTGCAGTTAAAGAAAGTTTGCTCTAAAATTATGCACGTTACTGATGCATAATTTTACCACTTAAAAAGAGAATGCCCTCGGAAAGGTTTTAAAGAGAAACACACCTCACCGTTTGTGCACACTGATTCTGAACAAAAAAGACAGCCACTGCTGTGATCTACCTAAATGTAAGGGTTTTTTTTTTCTTGGCATTTTAGATTTTAAATTAAGTAAAGACTTACCCCAATGTGGAAATTCATTAATTTTTCTCCAATGGTGCCTTTCCATTTTACAACCTGAGTCCACACACACCTCGGGATCACTTTCTGGCTTATCTCTCGTAAGACTGGTGCGAAAGCTAAATACTACTGTGCTTGGAAAACTTGCTCAAAAGCCTGCCTAGCTTTTTGCAAAAACAAGATTGTTAATGAAAAACAACCACAGCCACATGGAGGGGGGGATAATCCCACCTTATCACTTGAAATGGAAGTTTTATAAACACCTCTGGACAGAAAGAAAACAAGAATAGCCATAACATCACTTACTTCCACGAGAGAATTCCTACTGCAGAAGTGACCGAGCTCCTAGAGACCGTGGATGGGAAGAGGAGAGCCACAGACAGAAAATACACCCTGAGCGGTCGTCCCTTCTAAGCCAGGCAAATAAATGTTTGATCACACTACATCTCTGGGAGCGGCACTGCTACTGGGATAGGGAAAAACACCCTTTACAAACGAAAACAAGCTATATCAGTAAAAGTGCGCTTTTGCAGATAACTGCTTCTACAGCTGGGACTTCTGCTGGCACAGCTATGTCAGTCACGGGTCACACTTCGTCACAGCGCTCGCTGACAGAGCTGTGCCAGCAGAAGTTTGCCATATAGACCTGGTGGGAAACTCCACGGTGACTGAAATGAATCTGCTAAGTTTTGTGGTTTTCGTGCTGCTGCCAAACTAAGTTTTTCTAACAGTCTAATGATGGGTAGTCTTACTCGCGTGCTGCTGACCCGTTAGGATCTCGGCTTCCACGGACAGAAGAGACGTAAATTTAGCTCAGCAACATGGCAATAGCTATCAGCTATTTACATTGTACTTGATCCTTCAATTAAGCACAGAAACTAAATTAGAAAGAGTCCCTGTAGGAAGAAAAGATGAAACGGAATAAATTAAATTCTGCTGTACTTTAGCACTCAGAGTAGACCGCCCTCGCTTTTAATAGTAAGAAGAGAACAAAACTGAAAGTGTTTAACGGCATTTGTTTAGCAGACAGCAAAGCACCGCAAAATTCCCACCGTTCAGTTAAACCGAACAGTTAAACTGTAGCAGGGCTTTCGTCATCTTCGATCGTCTCTGAAGGCAGCCGGCAAGGAGATTTAACGCCCGAGTTGACGCTCAAACGTAAGTTCTCTTCAGATGAATCGACAAGATACTGCGGGCCACGCGTACGGTGATGCGTGTCGTTATTCTAGAGCACGGAGCAGCCAGATGTTAGAAGTGTGCGCTGCGGATCGGCTCTGGAGCAAAATTACAAAATAAAGCTGTAAATCAACTCCCACCACCCTCCGTGGGGGAAAAGAAAGCTACAGGCAGGCGCTTCAGTGCCTCCAAACCCGCTTGGCGTTCAGTAACGAATAAAGCCGTCCGAAGGGCTACGTACAGGAAGTCAGATCAGGCTGCGCTTGCACGCAGCGCTAAGTAAACCTGAAACGTAAAGCCTGCCTTTATCTTTTGTGAGGTATCGCCAGCACGTGGCCGTACCTAAATGAAGAGCCACATTTGGCAATGCAAATATCACCTTCGCTTCCTACTTTGATAGGGAGAACGCAGAAGTAAAATCACTGGCAGTGCTGCGTTTGCAAAGGCCGCGCTCCACCTTCGTCAGAGCTTTCTGGCTCTCCGAAGTGGGATACAGCTTCTAGGAATTCCTTGGGTTGTGTCACAGGGAAGACTCTGTTGTTAGAAATAATGTGGGGTTTGTTTTTTTGGTTTTTTTTTTAGGAAAAGAAAGAAAAAAAAAAGCACCTGGGCAAAAACATTTCAAAGGAATGGCAGAGGCTAAAAATAGACACATTATCATCACTTTCATTATCAGCCATGTCTACACACACACGAAGTGTAACTGTGAGCGACTTCAGGATGAGGTGTTTTCCCCTCTAGCTTAGTTTTAGGGTGCGGGGGAGGGCAGAGGGGATGGCACAGGTATGAATTTAATTGTAGCAAACCTCCCCCCTCACCCTTTAAACAAGGCCATCTAAAATTCTTATCAACACGCCAGCGCATGAGAAGTAGTAACTCCCCAAAGCAAATACTTCGCCTATTCAAAGTTTCAAAAATTGCCTGATAAAGGCTTCTCGTCTGAAGATTTCAGAAGGTCAGATAAAACTTGGCTCCCGCCATATTTAGAGAGACAACTTAAGTTTGAAAAGCAAGCCCCAAAACTGTTACAAAAACTCAGTGTTTAGGTGCATTTTTATTTGCAAGCACCACTGCTCAAACTTGAAGTCCAGCTTTTGCCACAGGTGACGTTCCTGCCACGTTCCCCGTACGGGACTGCTGCGGACCAGTGGGAAAAGGCGGCGAGATCCATGCCTCCCCAAAAACACCTTGGCCAACCCCGCTGCCGGGTCACCCACGGCAGCAGGTCCCATCACGGCGTGCTGGCTGGCCCGGAGGGGATTGGGGCCAAGCGCTTGCATGCGCCCCGTGGCCCGGGATCGCCCCACAGCTGGGGTTCGCCCCACTGCTTGCCCCACTCAGCCGGGGCTATGGGGTGAGCCTGGCATCCCCGAAAG
>NW_010524278.1:0-1155 GCF_000687285.1 Phaethon lepturus | reverse complement strand
TGGGGGGGGACAGACGTGGAGCCGCTCACCTGGCCAGGCCGATGCTCCCCGTCCTCCTCCGGCCCCCGTGATTCCCAAAACCCCCGGAGGGATGCAGGGATGGGTGGGAGGGGATGCGAGGTCCCTCGGGGTGGGGGTCCCCCCCAGTTCAGACCCTGGAGGGATAAAACGCGGTTGTGTGTTCGTCACGTGTGATGCTTTAAAAGGGCAAAGGATCTTCCTGGAAGGGCTTGGGAATCGTTTCACCGGTTCCTAAAGAAATCCAGGAGAGGAACGGGAGGGAAACGGGGTGCTGACCCCCACGGGAGGGAAATTCCGAGGCTTGGGGGGCTCTATATGAGGTTCAGAGCTGGGATGGTGCCTGATATTGGGGTGAGGGGCTCAGCTCCCCTAATATGTCCTGACTGGGGCAGCTCCGGGATGGAGCCGAGCAACCCTGGGGCTGGGAAAGGCATCCCGGGATGGGAAAAATATCCCCAAGGACTGAGCCGAGCAGCCCCGGTGCCCAGCGGGGCATCTTCGGGACTGGGAAAAGCATCCCCGGGATCAGGAAAAACATCCCCAGGACCAGGAAAAACATCTGGGATCGGGTAGAGGATCCTTGGTAGCCAGTGGGGCATCCCTGGGACCTGGAAAAACATCCCTGGGACCAGGAAAAGCCTCTCTGGGATGTGGAAAACCCTCTCTGGGACCAGGAACAGCATCCCTGGGACCAGGAAAAACATCCCTGGGACCAGGAAAAGCCTCTCTGGGACCTGGAAAACCCTCTCTGGGACCAGGAACAGCATCCCTGGGACTGGGAAAAACCTCTCTGGGCCAGGAAAAACAACCCTGGGACTGGGAAAAGATCCCTGCGCCTGGGAAAATCCTTTCTGGGACAGGATAAACAATGCTGTGACCAGGAAAAATATATCTGGGACTGGGAAAAACAACCCTGGGACCGGGAAGAACCTCTCTGGGACTGGGAAAAACCTCTCTGGGCCAGGAAAAACAACCCTGGGACCAGAAAAAACCTCTCTGGGACTGGGAAAAACATCCCCAGGACAGGGCTGAGCTTCCCTAGGATCGGGCAAAGCGTCCCAGGACACAGCGGAGCATCTCCAGGACCGGGAAAAAGTTTCCCAGGACTGGGAAAAACCTCTCTGGGACCGGGAA
>NW_010524277.1:8061-32800 GCF_000687285.1 Phaethon lepturus | reverse complement strand
TTGTCCGGGTCCCTCTGGATGGCATCCCATCTGTCAAGTGTGTCAACTGCACCACTCACCATGGTGTTGTCTGCAAACTTGCTGAGGGTGCACTCAATCCCACTGTCTATGTCATTGATGAAGATAATAAAGGGTAATTGTCCCAACTGACCCCTGAGAGACACCGCTTGTCACCAATCTCCATCTGGACATTGAGCCATTAATCACTACCCTCTGGATGCAACCATCCAACCAATTCCTCATCGACCCAGCAGTCCACCCATCAAATTCATCTCTCTCCAGTTTACAGAGAAAGATGTTGTGGAGGACCGTGTCAAAGGCCTCACAGAAGTCCAGATAGACGACATCCGTAGCTCCCTCCTTGTCTAGGGATCACAGCTGTAGCAGCTCAAATGTAAACTCTCCAGGAAATCTGGCCCACGCTCACACTGAAGCATGTGCAACACAGGTGGAATCAAGGGATTTAAGCTGCTAAAATGGTTTTTCTCCACAGAGCACGTGCAAACAGACTTGCAGGCAGATTTTCACAGTGACAACAGAAAGCATCTCTGAAATACAGGAAATGCACCATTCTCTCTCTCCCTCCTCCCCAAAACCTTAAAATTTAACATCCTTTCTAACTGGTATGAGGTAGTAAAGTTTGGGATGAGGCAGAGGGTCACTCACTTTTGAATGTGAAAAAAATGCTCCTTACTAGTTTCATTTCAGAATTAGCCAAAGAACTGTCTAAACTGCTTTTAGCAAATAAAGATTTTGTCATGCGTATCTGCTGTTGAAAAGTTTATCCCAAATCTTTACAATACTCAGTTTAACCCAGTATTCATAGAGAAAAATATTATGTAGTTGTTCAGTTAGATTCTAACACCAACCCTGAGTATTTATACAGTTATTTCACTATTTTATTTTAATTTTATAATCCAGGATAATTCTATGGGAAAAAAAAATACTAAGTAAGACTGAAATTATCTATGGTTTTCTAAGTGAAACTCACCCTGTCCTGCATCTCATCCTGGAAAATACTCAATTAAAACAACTGGAGATTTAGCCCGTGGAAAGGCTTCAGATTTTGAATGAAAATGGAAGATAAGCCTCGTAAAGTTCAATTAGACACAAAAATAGTGAAAGAGCACTTTCAAATACAGTTCCTGACTTTGTATTCCACGTGATACTCAGCATAAAGCAGGTCATTTATTCAGGAGCTGACAGATTTTTGATATGTCCCTCATTGTTATTTAAGTTTTTGATTGTTGGTTTGTTTGTCATTTTATTCAAAGACTTTTACAAAGACTCTTGTAACTCTAGACCTATGGAGAGTTTAAAATTTGAGATTCTAATCTGTTATCACAGCCTATATGTATGTACAAGCTAAGCTATATTAGCATCAGCAAAAAAAGCATTGCCAGGTGCATGAGACCTAGGAAACTATGGAGTTTTTTCGCATGAGAAGTAAACTGATGTTTATATTTTTCCTACTAAATAAACTTACCCTCTCAATCTAACAGATTGAGAAAAACAGATACAGTTTTACTTGCACAGTGCCAGCACATGTAACTGCCAGCACAGGTACTTCTCTACCCCAGAGCTGTACCCAGTGGCTGATTCTCCAAGCACAGTGGGCTTTATGAGCAAAATGCTTTTACTCCATACTCTAGCTGATGCCTTTTCTGGTGAAGCATTTTAAAGAAGTCACAGTCCTAAACACTGATATGTCAGCAAAAGTTGCATGCATAAATCTAGGCTAAACTGAAGAACAAGCACAAGCTGATCATTCAGTGCATCAGCTATCATTGTTCCCATTAGCTAGAACATTCACACAATACCAGTTTAGCCACACTTTTTGGAAATCCAAAGGAAGCTCGTAAATAATTATTTTAAACTGCCTCTGCAGTTGGCTAATCTAGCTGTGCCACAATCTGTCAAAAGCTTTGTGTGCTAGTCCAGTCAGGCAGCTCCCAAAATACAAGTCCAATTTTATTTTTTTAAGGTGTTCTCCTAGGCTTCCTACATTTGTTTTCACTTTTCTTTTCTTTATACCACTCTTACAGTACCATCCAGATGGCAAAGAAATGCTCAGCCGTAATTACATAAATACAGTTTCAGACACCAGAGAGTTAGAGAACACATTGCAGGGAAAATAATGAAGATAAACTTAGCAGTTTTCAGGTGAGTGCAATCAGACAATCTTGCAGTCTTTTTTTTAATACACTCTACAAAAGAAGGATATAATAGATTACAGTATTTGGGGGGAAAAAAAAAAACCAAAAAAAAACCCCAACAAAACAAAAACTCCTGACCTATCCTTTTAATTTGGAAACAAGGAAAAGTACTTAGGAAAAAAGACATCTGAAAGCAGCAGCCTGTGGACAAGCACAGATCAGCACATTTCCATTTATGTTGTTGCAGTCAACCATTTATGTCTGGTGGGAACCTGGTCCCCGTGTGGAATCCAGAGCACAACCTTAGGCACCAGGCAGATCCTTCATTGCTGTACACATCACTTCTTTATTTGGCCCCATCCAGCACAGAATAAATTCCGCAATTTACTGGTGTTTCACTTTGCACTGTCCACAATAGTGCAAATTAAAAGACAGAAGGCAGTGAGGATCCAATATGTTCTACTACCAAAATAAACTTTGGGTTTCTTTGGATCTTATTATTAGCCTCTCAGTGTGGAATATTTTAGGAGAACGTGGCTCAAATTTATGCCTGGCATAGTTCCATTCACTTCCTGAGAGATTAATTTAGCCCTTTTATTGTTTATGCTGTTTCACACATTGCACGTAGGTGTCAGCATGTCAGGAACAGAGACAAAATCATTGACTGCATTTACCTAGATCCCTATGTATGCCCTAATTGAATCACAAGCAAAATGATTGCATGAACTGAATTTATCCAAAATTGTTAGTCTGAGTTCAAACCAGTATCAAGAGGAGAGACAAGCCTACATTATTCTGACCAAACAATATAGCTTGATAGCTCATCTCAGTAACTAATGAAGTAATGTTTGCATAATGCATGAAGTCCAATTTAGGAAAATTGAAACTGCTTTGCCTTAAAGATGGCCAGATGTTTAGTGAGCATGTGATCAAGTGACAATTTCACTCAGAGAAATGAAGACCAAGACTGAGGCAGATAAGTAACACAGGAGGAAATCTTTCATTTCCATTTGCAGTGGGGAAGACCAGCAAACAGCTTGGTGATCTCAACTCTTCAATTACTAAAAGCAGTAAAATTAAGTAACTGACATTTCTAGACAAAAAGGTGGTTTATTACAATACAATAATCTCCATAAATTGAAAGAATAAAATCATACCTTTCTACAGGTCACAATTTTGATTGCTTTGTAATTCAACCTCAATCTATAGGTCTTCTAGGTAACAAAAAACCCCATACTGTGCACACTGCAGTAAATATACCTCGGGGAAATTTCCTCCTGAAAAGCCATTTGAAAGCACAGAATTATCAGAGTCTGATATATGGAGTGTGTGTAAGCAGATGGCAGTTATTTCTTTGTCTCTGTTATCCGACACACTTTACCAAACATGAACTATCAGCCAAAACTCACTATCCCTTGAGTCCACTAGCTACTGTTTCCAAGAATGATTTTGAGATGCAAGGTCTGAAAACAGAGGTAATTTATTCTTATTGGGTAAACAATACAGCTGTCAAGAAAATCACAAAATCTTGGGCAAACATGCCCTTTTTCTGATCTGAGAGACATCACAAACTTCAAGCCTGTTGAGATGAATATGTTCTGAGTAAAAATAAGTTACATTTATCAATGAACAGGCAAGATAAAAGTTAGTATGTACAACTGAATCAGGAAAAGGTGCAACAGACAGGAAAGGTGACAAGTAGTTGCAACTTGCAGAGGTTACCAGGAGCACAAATTGTACAAAGTAAAACCAATACCACTATTGAGCTTCTGCTTTTCCATATTCAACATAATTATGAAATTTAGTTTCCAGACCTCTTCTTTTGAAGGTTTTAGTAATCTCTCTCAAGGATAAGGACCAGGAGGTCTGAAACAGCATGGCTGTCTTATGAAATGTTCTCAAAATAGTAGCCAACTATTTTTGTCTTTCCTCCTCTGTTACAGTTAACAGTGATGCATGATATTCATTCTGTTTCTCCCATACAGACTTCACAGAAACTTTTGGCTTCACAGAATAATATTAATACAGAAACAGATTACATGTCAGTGTAATCATCACTGTGTCAATGTCAAGCATGATGAAGTGTCTGCATGACCAAGGGTTTCTCCATTTTTCCAGATACACCTTCTTTATAACAGCTGGCCTAATTTCCTGCCTTCAAACTTTGCTTTTTTAAATCTCAAACCACAACAGGTACAACAATCCTATCATTACTACGTATTGTTTTTAAGACCAGAATTCCCCTGGAAGAATGTTAACAAAAAGTGCCAAGGATTATACATATTTCTTCTAAATTTCTAATCCCATCTAAATCAAGTATTCACTATCTATGCAAGGAAAATATCAGTGGAGCTTAGACTGATATAAGTCTGATTGATACAAGTCTTTAACGACCACTGAAATTTATGGTAAGTTAAGCACTGTAAGAAAGAGCTTGACACCTTCATACCTTTGTGAACATGGCCCTCCATTTGTCAAGTCATATGTATGAGAATTACAACAGGTTAATGTAGCTAGGTATTTAATACCTCCCATGACTAAGTTCCTTAAGCACTTTTGAAACATCTGTTCTCCTTGCAAAATAGGCCAAACACAAGTCAGAGAAGGCAAGAATCAGTTATCCCTGCTCCCAAGTCTCCAAAGGAATGCAGTTCCCCAGATAAGCTCCAAGCACACACAGCTGGCCTTGGGGTAAGCAGAGAAAACAGTCAGAAAGGAAGGTAGCAGTTTCTTTGGTTTAAGAATCTTACAACAGCCTTGAGAATTCATCTCCTAGACCCCTGAACAGTTTCCTTATATTTACCATTTAAAACTTTAAAAAACACTTAGTAAAATTATTAACATTAAAATGTTTGTTGCTATTTTTAATGGAGTGACTATACTTTACTGTAACACCTAAGATGTTTAGCTAAAACACGTTCAAAACTCTATAGTCAAAATTGTCTGCTTCTGTGTAGTATGCAAAAAGCTAATACTAGTTACAAAAACATCTTCCTCTTACCAAATTTCTTCAGCATTCAAGGGGTCATCTGTGGAAGTGGGAAGAAAAACACAAGTTTCTGGAGGACATAGCAGTTTTAAGGGCAGAAAACAGCTTGTCCAACACGGTATGTAGTAGAACCACCTGTATCTTACAAGTCTAACGAAAAGTAGATGCACAAGAAGACAGAGGTGGAGAGATCTTTGAGGAAGAAACCTACAAAAACATATAAAGAACCTGGAATATCATTGGTTTTGGCACATAAAAGTCCTTTTCCAGATCAAGAAAGTAATAAATGAGGACTACAATGATTTAAAAGGAGAAAAGTGTATGACGTTAACAAAAGCATGGAGGTGTTGGGATACAGATACATCCCTGCAGTTTGTAGACTTTTTTGATTACAGAAACCAAACATTTGTTTTATTCTTCAGTTCTGCGTAGTGACTCAGCAGAAATGCCTTGTCTGTACCAGAAAAAGCATGTCTGAGAGTACTTAAGAGCCAAGGGACACCATGTTCACTAAAAAAGCTTGAAGGGAAATTAAACACAATTCTCTAAATCTTATTTTTCAGCAATGAGACAATAAAGGAAATTATGTCCAACTGGAGTGACAACAAGCTCTCATGTGGAAAAAAATTAAGGTACATGGGTTCTTCTAGGTTTCATTCATTGGAAGAATGGTGTGAAAAATGAAGGGCATTGTTCTTATATTTAAATCACACTGACAAATAGTGTTTATATTTTAACAACCAAAAAACCCTACAGAAACATGAAGACTCTTCGGTGACCCAGTTAGGGGTTATATAGGGTCATATCATATTCAGATGTTCCTTCCTAACTGCAACACATTTATAATGCCATTGGAATCATCCTATGGGTGCTGTGACGGCTGGGTCTGCATTCCCAAAACTTTATACGATGAAATTTTTAAAAATTGTCATTAGGACATAGACATAAATAATTTTTCTATTATTTATGGAACCAATCAGCAACATTCATTTGCTTCTTGGGTAAATCTGTCACTGAAAGAACTAAGGAAGACCAAACTCTCAAAACCATGGTTTAAATTACATCAATATCATGCAGGAATCCAATAAACAGGTTGACACAAAAGTAATTACTCTTTCATGGAGCAATCATGGAAAGCTCAAGCTCTAAAACAAAGTTGATAAATGCTTGACCACTCAAAAACTAAATTGATTTAGGCAAAGAGACTCTGAATTTACCCTAAAGTAATTCAATATACCTTGCAGCAATTTAGCCATAGCTTTTCTAAATTAACTTTCCCAAATGTTGGCAATAAAGAAAGTGAAGCTATGTAGCACTGGATAGACAAGGAAGGCAACTGCCACTTTCTAAAGGAACTGTAACAGTGCATACACTTACTCTAAAGCCTAGGAGCTGCAGACCCAAGAAATAGGTTATTGAAGTGGGAGAAAACAAACATAAGAACTGGCATCAGGCTGGAAGTAGTTTCCATACTTTGCACAAAGGCCAATTCATTCACTCAGAGATTAAGTACCTGTTAGACACTGTAGCACTGTTCAGCTATGGAAAAAACATTCAGTCCAGCCACTCTTCAGATCTTCTTGCAATACCCGTTACTGAGCAGATGAGACATTTCATGCTCCTACATTACTGAAAGTAAATTGCTCATTTGTTATGCACCTGTTGAGACAACACTAAGGCTAAATCATCCATATTTGACAATCTACTTGAACTCTGATAAGAATAACCAGCAGACAGAAGATCAATCCGTTACCAAAGACTTGTGACAGAAACTATCATTCCTCCAAGAAGCAAACTGGATTTCCTGCCAATGTAGTAAATTATAGCAATAAGTATTTTACTGCTACACATCACAGTACACGAGCTTCATTACAGAAAAATGAACATCATGCTAGTCCATCCCATTGCACCTCAGAGAAGGGCAGCCTGAGGCTTTTATCCAAGTGTCTATCAGCTAGGCCATATTTTAGTTACACAAAGTGGGGCTCTAGAGGAGACCAAAAGTAGAAGCTGCCAAGGTGATAAGTGAAAAAATCAATCCGTGCCCTTTTCTTCCCTCCAGCTTCCTCCTTTCCACTCTGTTTCCCTTCTGAAATTATATTAGCCTCTCAAAAGCTCAATGGTGGAACAGAAGTCATAAATAGAGTCAAGTTCCAGCTTATTATTACTACCTCGCAGAAACATTTTCATAGCAAGGCATTGACTGCCAGAGCTTGAAGAAAGTCATGGGTCTATATGTGAGGTTGTTTTGATTTATCAGCAAAAATCCGTGCAGTTTAAAAGTTTTCTATAATTCATACCTTTTTTATCATGAGCAATACAAACTTAATGACGGTATATAAATATGCTCTAGAAACAAGAATAGTAACTTGATAATAATCTAGCAAAATCTTTAAGTGTATGATTAGTATCTTAGTCCTCGTAAACGAACAGACCCACTCAATCTAAAATTTAATCCAGGACTTGAGTGTTCTCTTAGGACACAGAGCAAAAAAGAAGCTTGTAAAATTTGCAGGGAAAAATAAAAACATCCTGAGGCATTCCATTATTTTAAAGATGATCTGAACTCACCAACTAGAAAGTCACCCCTCAAAAATAACAGAAATCATGCCCCTACACAATTGCTTTCCAAATAGATTACGTAAAACAGTGAGATACAGTTAGAAAAAAGCACTCCAGGTTAACAACAGTATATCAGGCTTGTGTTGAAATAGTCTCTTGCACTATCTTTGAGAAGAAGCCTGTAAAGCAAATATTTGGGGCTACAGGGTGGGGTTGAAAAGAGATGAAATCTGGATTTAAATTAGCTTTGCCTTATTATGGAAAGATTCACCTGGTTATGTTTCTATAATTGCAGATGCTCCAATAATAGTTTTAACTATCAAGTAAATAGACATAGAGACTAAAAATATGCAAGAAATTCAGACTTAATTATAAGCTCTGAATAATAGTTTAGACAAGTCTCCACATCAAGACTGTTCACTTTACCTATCGTGTCTAGTGGAGAAGCAAAATGAGCATGTGGGGACTTTGAAACTTTAGTTCAAAGAAGTGTATCAATGCATTAAGGGGCAAAAAAAGAGTAAAGATTGCTTTTATTCCATAAGACCTAACTGAACAAAAGGGAAATACAGCATCCATAAAGATAAATGACATAGCCTAGAGAGTGGACACAAAAGAATGAAGTGATGAAGCACACGAAAGAAATACTCTATGAATTACCTTTACGGATTACCTGAGAATAAAGAGATGAGCATATATCCAGCAGATAACCAATTAATAGTTTTATGAACAGGTAAGTGCAGTTTATAAGCTTGTTTCTTACACGGTCTCTTCCAACATACTTTCTGTACAGCTGCATTAAAATGAGATTCTAGTTGCTAAAACCATATAGGTGTCAAATTCTTCCTTCACCAGCTATTTCTGCTGCAGCCTCAGATTCCTGTAGCTACTCAGTTAAGACTATATGTGTGTACAAACACACAGACTTTGATGTTACTGAGATTTAATAGTCTATGTAATCTCTGTGTGTTTACATTTCTGTCTCACAAAACTACTTCCAGGGGATTTTTTTTTCCCCCCTCAGTTACATCTGATTCACACTTTGCATATTGACATGGTCTCTCTCCTTTTTCTGTTCTTTTATACACAAGCCAGTACTGCTTATCTGTAAAAAAACAGGCTACACTAAGCCACATTAAGATCTAACTTTTATAAAGCAACTTAGAAACCTTTGCTGTTGTTGACAAGAACTGAGTTGTTGAAAAAAGTTGGAGCATGGATTTTAATGCAAAAGCATATGCTTCCTGGACACCATTTTGAATGGGAAGTGTGAAAAAAAAAAAAAAGACACTAAGATATGGAAACTGAGTGATCTGTAATTCATACACCCATTTTACCATATAAAAGGAGAAAAATAAAAACGAGATTGCAGATGAATTTTCAAATTTAAAAACTCACTTAGAAAATCCCTAACAGCAGTGGAAACATGTTTGTTATGGTTAGAGATACAACAAATTTTTTAAATACCAAAAAGTTTGAAATAAAAACTTGCAATAGATATGAATATTGCATCCTACAAGTCAGGGTCTCTAATGACATTGTAACATAAAATGGCAAGTTGCAGATTTCTGCACCTTACTTTATGAAGAGGTGAATAGCAAGACAAAGAGATATAATATGCACACAGGAAGATTTAATTTGGCTCAGAACATCCATGCATCATTCACTTTTAAATCAACCAGTTTACGTTTCTTTTAAATCAGTTCAAGCTCACATCCTATTACGGTTTTGATAAAGGACAGGCATGAAGATATTTATACAACAGATGGCTTTTATCTATTAAAAAGACACCCTAAAATTTTTGAACGGGCTTTCAACCATCTCAGTTTTAAATTTCAAAATACTCCTGTCTAGTATCAATCATTTCTGTCATTTCATAACATCATGCCATAGCTCAAAGTGCTGAAATTACTTCCTTCTTCAAAGCTACTGCCACTTGAGACTACCTCCTAGTATCTCAGTTCATTATTCAGCCTGCTTTTACTTCTTTATTCTTACACAATTCCTATTTCTTGCTACTTAACGTTAGCTTTTTTTAGACTGTGCCCCAAAGAAATCTTCCATGTCACAGATGAATGAAGAGTCACCACTATCTATCCAGAAAACAAGTTTCTCTTGTCATCATAAAGACATTATAGTGATGAGTCTTTAATAGCAGAGCATGTACATTACCTTTTCACAATCACTCCTGTTTTTTCTGGAAACCCTGAGGTTCTAAACTTGTATTTTTGAAAGCAGCTAGGAAATTAAACACTGGTTAGGCCTTTAGTGGAAGTGGCATAAACCCTCTGCAAACAGTCTGGAATGCAGAGTCAGCCATATATTCCTGTGGATTACACCATCTTTCTCACAGAGAATATTACCTTTCCCTTGACCGCAAGCTTTTTAGAAGGGATCCCTAACATTTCTTCCCCTTGTGGCACTTCCAGCTTCAGCCTAAGAGGATTTCTTTTTCCTCAGGGCCACAAGTATTCACACACAATTCATCTGAGGTTATATTTGCTGTAGGTAGGTGTCTGGGAGCAACTGCCTTTTTCCTGACTGTTAAAGAAACAGTGAGATATTAATATTCATACACCAGTCTAATCATAATTACAACAAAGTTATTGACATCTGAAAAGCTGTTCTCTACAAAATTGGCTTGAACATTCATCTGAACACCCATTGAATAGATACCTTCTTAAAGAAAATTATTTTACTTCCTAGGTTTCGCCCACAGGATGAAAAGTGCTGATGAAATCTGATAAGAAAATATACTTTGCAGAGTTTGATCTCCAGAGAAGCTCAACATGATTTTCCCTCAGAAGTGCTGCAGATTAAGAAAAAAGTGATAGAGCTAAGGGCTAAGTTTGGCAGTACACAGCAGGGAAGTCCTCCTTGTACATGTTGATGATCTCACTTTTGAAATAGAAGAGATGGAAATCAATGTAATCATCTTTCTTTTTGCTCAATCAACTACCATCTTGCTGAGTTGCCTTGATAGAATAGCTCAACTTTTAATAATAATTTAGGGGATAAAACTTAAAAGTTCCTGCCCTGTTGAGAAATATAGCATATGTAGATTCTCACAAGAATACTCTTTTTTTCTCCAAGAATACTATTTTATATCCTGTACACAATTTTCACACACATTCATCTCTATTTGAGAGTTCAAGTATATGACAGGAATCAGACTGAAGATGGTCCCTTCCTTCCTCTTCCTCTGCCACAGGTAATTTCCAGCTACTGTTTCTGCTCAGCTGTTTGTGTACCCGTACTGCAGCAGTTCACATGCTACATGAAAAACTGCTTACTTAAAAACAAATAAACAAATTTTTTTAATTCCAAAAAGTGTTTAACTTTTTTTTTCCCAGTAGAGCACCTCAGAGCTACTGCATACTGTAACCAAACACTTGAAATAACACAAATAGGGGCAAAAGTAGTTACTCAATCAGTTCTTCCACTGGAGAGACAAGTTATTATACAGCACCATAGCTTGTACGTTTGTGAGGACAACTTCCCACCTTCATTGTAAATTTGAGCCTGGAAGCTCATTTCTGCTCTCTCGTGTAAGTTTGGAAAAACGCCAAAGTAACAGAGCAGAAATTGAGTTTTTTGACAAAAGTTTGCTACGTTTAAGTGCCTAATGTTAATCTCCTATATTGATAATTAGGCTTGAGAACAGAAGTTAAACTCAAAAGTGCTTAGCTAGTTCAGATTCAGTTTCAGTGGGATACACTGTCCACAAGCATATCTGAAACAAGGTCCATTTCTATTCAAAACTTTAAATATATCTTTAAGGAGACTTGAGTCCTTAAAACTTCAGGTACTTGCATTTTATATTTCAACACTATTTTATCATTCTGCCCTTACAGATTATACATAGTTTTTTTCAGCTGTAACCAAGAAATATCTCTGTGTCATTCACTCATTAACTATCCAAATAAGACCATCTACTATCAAAGAGGTATAAT
This sequence comes from Phaethon lepturus, assembly GCF_000687285.1. Taxonomy (NCBI): domain Eukaryota; kingdom Metazoa; phylum Chordata; class Aves; order Phaethontiformes; family Phaethontidae; genus Phaethon; species Phaethon lepturus. Next base: position 21,140 of record NW_010524277.1, on the reverse strand, counting down.
ATGCATTTTTTAAATGGATAGGCTTGATACATCTTTCCATCTTGGTGCCATAAGATATCCTGAACTCGAAGTTAAGGAATAAGTAATGGAGTCATGTTTTTATTGTGCCATAAAAATCTTCCAAGAACCACTGGTTCCTTCTATTATTATTATTTCCTTCTGCCTACCTGAAGTAGTTCCTATCAAACGTTTTCTAAATTATTATTTCAAATACATTTCCAGCACCCCAAAATGCTACTTACAAACTAAAATTCAGAGGGGCAAAAAGCAAAAAGACTTTGAAGAGTAAGCATCCTCACCATTGTCCCCATTGCTTTTGAACAGAGTACCCATTCCTAGAGCATACGTAAATGCAAGCCAGAGGACCGTAAGCAGAATAGATCTTCCGATAAGTCATTCCCTGGACAAGTCATTTTGGTATGCAGTTGGGGAAGGGCAAGTTAATTAGCTATTTATTAGTGGAGCAGCTTTATTTATTACCTTATATTTATATATGGAGCAGGTACTCCCATTGCTTGACATTCACTCCTTCACATGAAATACGACCAATTCATTTCACCCTCCTTGAATACATGGCCAAGCTGTTCCCAGCACATAATTGTTCTGTCTTTATTTGCCAGATTTCCCATTGCCAAGGGGCATAGGAGTCTCTGACCACCCATTATTTGACACGCTGCAATAATTTACATCCTCCCATATACATAGGCAAAACCAAACAATCGGGCTGCATGACCATCTTTCAAATGCAGGAGCTTTTGTTCCAAAATTACAAAAACATACACACAGTGCATGTATTAAATTCTTATATGGCCATTGTACACAGCAGCCTTTGAATGCATTGTGAAAAAGAGAAGGTCGTTGCTTTGAAGAGGTTAGTAGAAGAGCTTTAATTAAATTAAGACATTAACAAGTCCTCTGTTCCCAAGTTGTATTAAGAAAAAATTCAGCCTAGTTTACAAAGAGGAATACTGTGCTGAATTCAGACTTGAAGTTGCACAAGCAGCCACAGTAACCCATACCTCCATAGCTACGAAACATCCAGCTTACTTTCTAAATCTGTGTTGCTGCAGAATTGAGGAATGTCCTGGAGTTAAGAAGACCACAATAACTGACCAACTGTTATGTTTTCCTAGGTTCACTATTGTCACACTATCACACCCTCTTTCAGTTTTTCCTGCCTTTACACATGCAGTACAGCTACAAATAACTTTTTCAAAATTATACTTTAAGGCTTCAAAATCATACTTTAAGACTGTTGATAACTCAGTGAAAGAAAAGTAACCACTGAAGAGATTATCAATTTCAAATAAATATACTGGCAGTATGTGATGACTCTCATTAACTCCACATTATGAAGCTCTGTATATTTGATTGATTCTTGAAACATTAATTCAAGAATGTTCTTGACAATATCTTTGCTTCATACTTATTTTCCTAACATGGATTTTTTACTATTCAAGTTCTACCAGCATTTTGTGGTAGACAACACAGAGCATAGTATCGCTTGTAGGTTTGTCCTCTTGAAGAGATACAAAAGAGTCATCTGAAAAACAGAGCTATAGCTGAAAACAGAACTAAACCAGCAATCAAAACAACTTATCCCCATGGTATTTATTGTCTTTTTCAAAAGCTAGTATTGATGCTAAGACCAGCAGTCCATATAAAAAACTTTGTTAGCAAGTCACTTACCATATTTATTGATGATACAGGACCAATGCTGTTGACATAAATGTCAACATCAATAACTGTTGGTTTTACTGTGGAGGAAAAAAAAAATTAATATTATTTTGCAGAAAACATAGGTTATCACTTTAAATATTTTCTTCGCCAATAACTGTATGGTCTACTTTTCAGCTAGAAGTACTGAGAAATATGGATTACGTATTTTTCAGGAAGACAAGGTTTTTTCCTCCTACCCAACAAAAATTCCCATGAATTACAGCCTGTACCGCTTTATCATCATAATCCCCATTTATCTCAGCAGCAATTTGTTAAAGAAACTTTAAGTTCTAAGCACAGTGGCTCAAAGTCAAAACCTAAGATGACTGACATGAAACTATAAACAATGCAGTATATCACTTTTTCCCATTGCCTCAACATGCAGGTCCTTTAGCATGTTTGCTCCTCACCAAAAAGTCTTTCCAGATTTTCTCACCCCATCAGCCCTGAAATCATCCTAACTTAGACTAAAACCACTAAGAAATCCATTTAGCTAAACCTAAGCAACTCTTCCCCTTTCAATTTAGACTCATTCCCTTCTGCTCACGTTGCCTTTGCACTCATCCAAAGGTTTTTGAATTTAGTTTAGTCAATGCAAGTTTCTCACAAGATCTTCCATGTTTTCAGACTTCCAGGATTTAATAAGCCAGGACAAGATCTTTAGCTTGCTTTCTTTAGCTAAGGCCACTAGGATTTACCTTCCTTTTAGCATCTTGCTGAACATTATTCAGATAGCTTTCACTGCTGACGTAGCCTTAACTCTAAAATAACGCCATTCTTACACTGAAAAGCATGGTGGTTTTTTACTTATACTGCTCTCCTTCCAACCCCAACAGTTATACATTAGCCTCTAAATTGAGATCTACATTGTTGTTTTACTTTCTCCAGGGTTAGCTGACACAAAACTAAGTCGGTATAAATCCTGTTCTAACCCGCATAATCAGAATTGATGCAAACTTGGCCCCAGTAGGCCAACAGCTTCTGTCAGGCACCTCCCTTTCCCATAAAGGCACCTTCCTCAGTCCATGGTCTTCAAAAAACTCCAGACAGCAGTTCAAACCACTAAAGTTTGGGAACTATGCTGAACTCGGGGTTTTTTTGCACCAATCCCCAAGGCCCCTAGAACGAGGATATGCAGGAACATCAACCACTCAAAACTCAGAGAGCTTTCCTCAGGGAAGCTACTGAACACAGAAGTGAGAAACAGTTAGATACCATGGTTCTTTGGGAAATTTATCTCAGGTGGATAACAGTTAATTTGTCTAAAGCTTAAGAAGCCATCCGGCACAAAGCTGAAGATAGACAGGAATCTTCACATGTAAAATTGAATAATTTTTGCCCGCATCTCCCAAATTTCAGACAAACAATGAGATGCCAAGGAGTTTTAAAGCACCTGAAAATTTAGATGGTTCTGAAAAAATAGTCATGCTGGCTTCCCATATAAGACTTTGGTATGTATATATCCTTAGGAAGACTAGATCTAAGGCTGCAAAAACAGACATTAAAGTGGTACAAATAGTGGTTAAAGATGATAACCATTCTCTCTAATTCAGTAAGTACCACACACTTCTTTGACTGCATATGGTCAGAACATCCAGGATTATTTAAGGTCATGGTTTCAAATAGTCTGAAGTACTGGCTTATAAACTCGGATCTTCCCTTCAGCAAAAGAAAATCTGAACTCAGCTGAACAAGCACAACTGATTAATGCAACTCTAATTGTACCCAGCTAATAACTAAATAGGAGTCTAGCAGCTTCTGGTAATGAGACTTGCCTCAAAATGCGGTAATAAATGTCATTACATAGGAATTGGTAATAGCAGGGAACTACAGCTACCGTACATGGAATAAAGGGCTCTGATCTTTTTCGGGCTTATGCACGTATCTGGCTGGAAGTTCAACACTAAGGAGTTCTGGTGAACATTAACGGGACTAGACTTAGTGATGCAAATTGGCATGCAGTTGAATCTCAGCAGGACCAGGGACAAAGTTCAGGACCAGAACACAGTGCTTGGAATCCATTTTTATAATCATTGCAGTTAAGTATATAAGTAGATAATTTCTCCTGAATGTGCTGGACCAAAGTCTCTTCCAGTGCAAAAAATGAAGCACTGCTTGTTAAGGCTAAAGAGAATTTTGTCTTACTCACAGTAAAGGTCTAATCCTGAAGCAGAAGAAAGCTAAGCAGCAGCCACTTCTTACGTCAAATTAAATCAGCATCTAGCCTCAGACATTCCCAGTGAAATTCGAATTAAAAATACAGGTAAGCTATTATAGCACTGTAACAAGAAAAAAGACTGAAAGTTCCTTTGAGTGATATTTTGGTTTTGCAGGCGGAGGCAGAAAATGCAATTGTAATATGATTGTATAGTAAATATGTGTTCAGGTTTTGAAAGAAAAGACAGAAGAGTACAGTTCTTGTTGCACGTGGTCTGTCATGGATATAAACAGATATGTATTGGGAGAACCATCAGGTATAAATTTTAGATTTGTTAGCATAGGATTTTAGTTAAAAATACCAACCATAATGAGGCAAAGATTTTAAGATTACAAAAGAAAATAACTGAATCTATATAACTCAACTCCAGTACTGTTTTGATACCAGCATCAGCCCAAAATAGTTCTAAAGAGCTGTTAGAAACTTAGAAAAATTACTGGCAGAACCATGTGTGTATCACATGCAGGAGAGCAATTGTACAACAAATGTACCAACATTCTCAAAGTGCTTTGAAATATTCTTTAATATATGGTAGTTAACTTTCCCTAAAAGACAACGTAAGCACATCGAAGTAACTGCAGTGCTATCTAAGGTTAGCTAACTGCTTGGTTTTAATTGAGGAGGGGATTTATCAAGCCAATCAAAATATCTGCAAACAAAATTAAGGTCACACCAATATTTAGCTAATAGTCCCCAACTGATCCAAATGCCATGGCTTTGAGACAGATGGAGTGTTTATATTCCAGTCACCCTTGTGACTATCACATTGCAAAGACGCATCCGAATGAAATTTGTCTACAAATTTTAGACAGTTCAAAGACACCTGCCACAGGAGTTATGAGTTCAACACTGCCTGCAAAGCTCACTTAGGAAGCCAGGTGAACACTTAGGCAGGTAGTGTGAAGCCAGGTCAGGTATGTCTGGATAACAACAAAACACAGAAACGGGTAGAATTATGCCCTGATCACAAATACCCACGCAGGCTGACTAGGATTTGTGTAGTCCTGTTTTACAGATTTGTATTACTGAAATAAACAGTACCTGAGTTTGAATCCCATTACCCATTAAAATCTATAAAGACTTTACTCTTAGACATATGCAAGCCGATCATATGTGTAAAAAACTTGACAGATAAATCAGGAAAATTTTAAAAGACTTTTGGGGAAATGAACAAAGGGATTGTTATACCATTTCACAAGTCAGTTAGGGAAAAAGTTGCAATAAGTTCCTGACATTTCATTATTTTTATTTAGTACTTTATATTATCCTGTCCTTTTAAAATATCTCTTAGTTTTTTATAGAACTATGCTATTCAGATTTGTTGTTTATTTCATGAATGAAACTACTTTGTTTGCTTCCTACAGAAAGCTTCCTCGACGTTGAAGTCTGTCCAAATAGCATTTATGTTCCTGTACAAATCATAAATATTTAGAATTATTTTTTAAAGTTTTACATTTAGAAATATTTTTATTGTAAGATCCTTTAAACATGAGTAGAACTAGCAGAGCGCTCATAAATTTTAAAATAAAATTAAAATTATTTTTTGTTGAGAGTTAACCTTTCCCACATTGTTCAAGCCACTCCCAGGTCTAAACTACTCTGGTTTTACTCAAAACAGTGGTAGTAAAAATGTTATGCATCAATATATACATATTTATAGAAGCAAAGCAATTGGCACTAGATTTTTAGAAGGCACGCAACCACAAAGCAAACACAATATGAGCTCTGTTCCAGAAATACACAGCCACTTAAACTCTGCCTAAGTTCCACAAGGCTTCTGAACACAAAAGACTAACAACAGTGGCTCTGCGATAATGGGATACCTTTTTAAATTACACTATAGTGATATTTTACATTATATCATTAGCACAAAAATTGCTCTTTTTAAATTGGGATAAAGCTCTCATAAACCATTACACAGTTATCGGTAACCATAGCAGCAGTAGTAGAAGTGTTTATAGTGTTACTGTTTACTTTGCGTTAGTGATGATGACTACTTATATTTTCCTACATGACCTTATAGGCAACATCTAATTACCTGTTTGTTCCTGTAAAACAAACTGCTATGCTAACAAGTCACTTCTCAGGGATAATTGTGGTCAGCTAAAACTTCTGTATTTTATGATATATTGCCACATTTGAAGAACGACATAGTAACAGGAAGTGTTGAGTCACCATCCCTGGAGGTATTTAAAAGACGTGTAGACGTGGCATGCACTTACGGACATGGTTTAATGGTGGATTTAGCAGTGTTAGGTTTATGGTTGGACTCAATGATCTTAAAGGTTTTTCCCAACCTAAATGATTCTATGATTCTAGTCTACAAAGGTAAAAGGCTCATTCTTCCTGCATAGAAGAGAATGGTCTTGAACAACAGACGGAGGGCAAAACCCTCCACTTGCTACAGCCAGAGAAACTCCAACAGAACTGTCATCCTTCTGTTTTAGGATCAAACTACCAAAACAGGACTGCAAATGAAAATCAAAAGGATAATAAAAAATTGAGTGCAGACTTGAAAGAAAGTTTGGATGACAGCAATACCAAGATGAGAACAGAGTCTTCTGAACAGGTTATTTTATTCACATGCTAGGTTCTGTTGCCATTCTGTCCAGGAGTCTGAATGACAGCGTGCATACAAATGGACTCCCTCAATTAACTACAAATCACCTGTATTCTTCATGTTTCACCATCACTATCAGTCAACCTTCAGCACTTTTATCTTTCATTTAACTTTCCCTAACAGACAAGCTGCAATTTTTCCAGTATTATGTTGTTTGGGAATGAAAACTCTAAGTCTTAATGGTTAGGTGGGTTTTACAATCAATACCTAAAGTTTCCATTTTTGTTTTACTTATATTGATAGGAGCGGGGAGTTCCTATGTGATATCATAAGACTGAACAATAACAGAATTTGTTCAATCGAATAGACTGCAAAGTCTAGTAAGCTGGCAACCAAGTTCTGGATGAATAATAGCAGTCAGTAAGAAAACCATACAATTGCAAAAAAGAGCAACAATATTTTAAAATAATATGCACAGAAAGTTTTCCTTGTTTAAAGGTGACAGAATAATTTATTAGTTTGTGCCACAACCTCAAAAAGGAAACTGTAGCACCGTACATCTGCCCAATTTACAAATACATGCTCAAAACCCTCTAATAAAAAACCAGAAGACTTCTAAATACACTTCTACACTTTTAAGAGCCAGCATAGTCTAGGTAATCACAGATGGAAGGAGAGAGAACAAAAGGATTTTCTGATGTAATTAATATCTCAGACATTTCCTGACTCTTACCTAACTTTCAAATCATGGCATCCCAAAAGTCTGTATACTATACTCCCAACCTCCTCTCAGATTTCTTAGGTGAAGTCATGGAAAAGAAGAGACAATAAGAACAACCAGCTGCTACATACAGTTTTGGATCTGACAGTTTAGATGAAGAGTTTGGCAAGTGTTAACTGTCAACCAAACTTTCCTACCTACAATGCCATTCAAGAAAAATATTGATCCTGCGTTTGTATCAAGCCATTTCAGCAAGTAATCACTGTCAGGAAATAAAACTCTAAGTAAGAGTTATCTGTGTACATGAATTATTTACATTCACAAAGAGAAGGTTGTATTGTAAAGGATCTTGCTCTCAAGTACCTGGGAAAAAGGCCTCTCTCTCCAACACAAAACCAGTACATCTTTGTCAACCCAACAGATATCCAGTTTGGCAGCTAAATCAGAACAAAAGTTTGCTGAAATAAAGACAATCCACTTTCCTTCCCCCCCCCCAAAAAAAAGGAAGTATCAATGAGAACAATTAAAACACTTCTGATTTTTTTATCACCTTTTTCAGCTCCTGACCTCCCATTATATTCAGCCCTGTTTCCTAGCTGAGTCTTAGCCACAGCATTCCGCATCCTGACCAATAGGTTATTCAAGTTTTTCTCCCATATAAACCTAAATTAGACTAATCTCCACAATCTTCTGCAGTGCCCAATACTACAAACGTTGGATCCAGGACTACAGTTTTCCCCTCCTCAGTGCTGTCATAAGACAAACAGAAGTTACTCCCTCTCTCCTTCCCACTGCGCAGTACTTTCACACACTGGTTAGCTCTCCAGGTACAACTGTCTATAATCAATCCCTAAGTGACAACTGCCTCCCTCACTACTTCTTGTTATAACATGTCTGACATCATTGTCTCTCGTAGGCTGGCCCAAAAAAAGACTTACAGCAGCAAGTAGTAATTTGACCTTGCATGACAGTTTGCAGCTTTCTCTGCACTACGATCTGGGAAATATTTTGAACTGTGAGGCAATAAGCAACCCTCTGTCACCACATACGGGGAAACCTTGCTGGAGCTAATTTAAAGAGCATCAGGTGTGGCAATCAGCAGGTAGCAAAAATAACTTGACAGCCACAGTGGTAATAACCTGTGGTGCACTTCAGGGTTCATTTCTGTGTGGCCTGCTAGGAAGGCATGTCAGACAGAAGAAAGATTGTGATACCGCTTCAGAACTCAAGGTTTTAATTCGGATTGTGCTGGCAAATGCAGATCTCCTTTAAAAAGCAAGAGAATAAAAGTTGTGCCCTCTCACCCAATAGATTTGCTCCTTGCATACACTGAGAAACTACTTACATTACTTACAAGAGAGAACTTTTAAACAGTTTAACAGCTTAAAAACAGAGAACTGCTGTTAAACCCTGCCAAGCCAGTGCAGTAGAGCGTGTCAGACAGACACAAACTGAGCCCACCTATTCCTACCAGCAACACTTGTACAAACCTACCCAAGGTACTGAGAGTTGCACAAGCTGTTCTGGAGACTGCTATCATCTTCAGAAATCTGCCCAATGCTTACAAAGTTACTTGAGGAGAAACGAAGAAGAGCTGGACTCTCAAGACAGCTAGAACTGTCAGTCAGAAGGTATATAGGCATTAAATTAGGGGTGTATGTACATGTGCATATACCTATATATATACACACATACATGCATATACACTTTCATACTTCAAAGTGAACTTACTTGGGCTTATAATAAATACAGGGGACCACTAGAGCCCGTATATATATCTAGAGGATCCAAGAGGAACCTTCTTGCTGCAGTATAACCAAAAAGGAGGAAAAAGCAGATGTTAGTGGTGAAAGCACCTCAGAACACAAGCTGATGAAGCTTTCTTCAACATGTGCAATTCATAGCCTTCCCTAATACAGTTTCACATTTGAGAAACAGAGAATGCAAACATGCAACACAAACTATTTGACTACTTCTCTTTTTTCAGTGAATAATAACAGTAAAATCAGCATTATTCATGGTTTTTCTGTCTTTCCCATAATGCTCCTGCCTCAAGTCTGATTTGATGTCAGCTTGACTTTTTTTCAAATAAAGGAGGCAGCTTGGAAACTAAAAGCTAGAAAGTATAGGAAAAATAAATTAATACAATAAACTACCACATTTATATGAGGTTTCTGTTGCATTAAAAATGGAATTCAGTCTTTTCAGTTCTGGCTGACCACTATAAAAAGTATCAGCTGAAAAACTTGCTGTCAGCTAAGTAACTCTGAAGCACAGGAAGTTCTGTCTTGTAACTTTCTATTCCTTGATCTGGGTTTTTATCTTATTTGACCATAATTTCTAATACTTATGATCACACTCTACTGTCAATTTCCCTGGGTAATTTGAGTACACTAGAGTGTAGTCCCTTCTAGTTGGCTTTTCTCTTACCAGCATTATTTTGCTCCAGCCTCTGAAATAGAAATTAATTTAAAGTATTAAACTTTCCCTGGCAGAATATAAAAAACTGCAAAGATCACTGGTACAGCCTGAAATGCAGGGGAAATTACTTCTATGTTTTTTTCTATGATTCTCACGCATTTTTAAAAAACACTAGACCAGAAATTTATCACTCTCCTAATATCACTTTCCCACTTTAGGAACACCATGGGGAAAGGTAGTGGACAGCAGTTCTGTCTGTTTGTACCTAACAAGTGTGTGTAACTCCTTTTCCAGTCATGTTATGTTCTGGGGAAGGTATTTCAGGAGCTGGGGAAAATGGTAGGTAATCACAGGAAGGCTGGAGAGTCCTTGGTCAGACTTGACTTGGTGGGATGTGTGTTTTAGAATATCCTTTGCACTTAAATTAGAGTGCTGAGGTAACTGACTCCTTGCTAGAGATGCTGAGGGAAAGGTTTTGCTCTCTAAAAACTACTGGTGAAATAAAATGTTTTCTATCACACTGAGGTTGAGATAAAAAGGGAAGCTTGGAGTTTATGAACTAATCTTAACATTACTATCGCATTGCTGTCACTGAAATTTTGGCCCACTTTAGTTATTGCTTCTTAATGAACAAGAGGCAAAAAGGTAAACAAACCAGCTACCAAAAGGCAACTCTTAATGCTCTTCGTGCTCCAAACGAGTACTGCAGCTCTGAGCATGGTCTAGGGCGAGAGATTTTTCTTCCCACTACCAATGTAACAGCGAATGTACCAGAGCCTTTCGCTGGTAACTGATGGCAGTCGTGAAAGCAGCTGCGTGAGGTGTGACCAGGCGGCTGATCTGCTCAGCCGGGTGGCAGAGCTACGAGGGGAAGTAGAAAGGTGAAGGAGCATTAAGGAATCGGAGAAAGAGATGGACTTGAGGAACCATGCTCTGCCCTCCCTGAGACAGAAGCAGGAACAGCCACCAGAAAAAAACCAAGATCAAGGGGGTCCTGTATCCTCCCCCTGCGAGGGTGAAAGCAGTAGCTTAAAGGGAAGAAGCAAATGGAGGCAAGCCCACACTCGAGGCAGGAGGCGAACCCCCTCCTTGCCCACCTCGCCTGCCCAGGTGCCTCTGTACAACAGGTGTGAGGCTCTGGATGTGGAAGGCCGGTTTATGGATGATGTGGATGATGGTCCGGCTACACCAGACATTTTGCCAAGGTCAGAAAGGCCTACCCCCGCATCACGACCACCCCCACGAGGAAGAATTGACAGGTTGTAGTTGTAGGCGACTCCCTTCTGAGGGGAACCGAAGGTCCAATATGCCGGACAGTCCCTTCCCTTAGGGAAGTCTGCTGCCTCCCTGGGGCCCGGGTTAAGGACATCACTAGGAAACTTCCTAGTTTTCTGTGTGCAGCCCTCAGACTGTTACCCACTACTGCTCCTCCATGTGGGTGGCAGTGAAGCCGCAACACATAGCCCAAAGGCTATCAAAAGAGACTTCAGGGCCTTGGGATGGTTGTTAAGGCAATCTGGAGCACAGGAAATTTTTCCCTCTCTCTTCCAGTTGAGCGCAGTGACATTGGAAGAAACAGGCCCAGTCTATTAATACGTGGCTCCGTGGTTTGTGTCACCACCACAATTTGCAGTTTTTCAATAATGGGATGACCTACACAGAACCCTGCTTGCTGGCATCAGATGGGATTCTCCTTTCTCAAAGGGACAAGAGGCTTTTTGCCCACAAACTAGTGGGACTCACTGACAGAGCTTTAAACTAAACTTGAAGGGGGAGGGATAATATCAGACTTGCCCATGACAAGCTGTGAGATGACACACCAAGGTTAGGGTAGTGTTAGCGAGGGCCCTCAACATGTTGCTCTGAGACATGCTGGCTACACTGCAGCACACTTGAAATCTTACGGAGATGAGCCAGGGGTTCCTGAGGTAATAGGAGAAAACAGGGAAACACCAGTGAAATATCTCAAAGGAATGAAGGGATGTTCCTCTAAGAAGGTGACATGGCCAACAGCCTAGATGAAATGCCTCTACACCAATACATGCAGCATGGACAACAAACAGGAGGAGTTGGAGGCCACTGTGCTTCTAGAAAGCTACAATCTGGTTCCCATTACTGAAACTTGGTGGGACAAATCCCAGGACTGGAGTCCAGCTGTTGATGGCTTCAGGCTGCTCAGAGGGGACAGACAAGGAAGGAAGGGAAGAGGCGCTGCCCTCTAGGTCAAGAAATGGAAGGAGTGCGAATAGCTGTCTCTGAAGAATAACCACAAGCAGGTCAAAAGCTTATGGGTAAGAATCAGAGACTGCAGCAACAAAGGGAACTTTGTGGTTGGTGTCTACTACAGGCTGCTGGATCAAGGGGAGTCTATTGATGAAACCTTCCTGCTCCAGCTACAAGGAGGTAACACCCTCGCAGGCTCTTGTCCTGGTGGGGGACTTCAATCACCCCAACATCTGCTGGAAAAAGTAGCACGGTGAGCTGTAGGCAATCCTGGAGACTCCTGGAGTGCATGGAGGATAACTTCTTAAGTCAGGTGATAGAGAGGCCTACCAGCGGGCATGCAATTCTGGACCTGTTGCTCACCAATGCAAGTGAGCTAATTGGTGACATGAAGATTGGAGGCAACCTGGGCTTCAGTGATGATGCACTGGTGGACTTCGCAGTCCTGAGGGATAGGGGGCAGGCAAAGAGTAAAATCAGGAGATTGAATTTTAGGAAAGCAAAATTCCAGCTCTTTGGGGAGTTAGTCAATAGGACTAACTCTGTTTTTTCCCAGCTTTTCCCCTGGGAAACTGCCCTCGGGGACAAGGGAGCAGAACAGAGCTGGCAGATCTTTAAGGACGCTTTCCAAGCGCAAGAGCTCTCGATCCCCAGGTGTAAGAAATCAGGAAAGGAAGGCAGGAGGCCAGCATGGCTGAGTCAAGACCTGCTGGTCAAACTAAAGGGCAAGGAGGAAATGCACAGGCAGTGGAAGCAGGGACAGGTATCCTAGGAAGAATATAGGGATGCTGCCCAGTTTTGTAGGGATGGGACCAGGAAGGCCAAGGCGCAGCTGAAACTGAACTTGGCAAGGGATGCAAAGAACAATAAGAAGGGCTTCTACAGGTATGTCAGCCAGAAAAGGGAGGTCAAAGAAAGTGTAACCCCCTGATGAACAGGATTTGCAAAATGGTAACAATGGATGAGGCGGAGGCTAGGTACTCAGCAACTTCCCTGACTCATTCTTCACTGGAAATCTCTCTTCCCACATCTCTTGAGTGGATGCACTGCAAGATGGGGACTAGAGGAGCAAAGTCTCTCCCACTATAAGAGAAGATCCAGGTTCTAGACCACCTGAGGAACCTCAACATACACAAGTCTATGGGACCTGACGAGATGCATCCCAGAGTCCTGAGGGAATTGGCTGATGCAGTTGCCAAGCCACTCTCCATGATATT
>NW_010524277.1:0-7869 GCF_000687285.1 Phaethon lepturus | reverse complement strand
AAGCTATGCTAAGGCACATGGAGGACAGGGAGGTGATTTGAGACAGTCAGCACAGTTTCACCAAGGGCAAGGACCAAACTAGTGGCTGCCTAAGATGGAGTGACTGAATCAGTGGACAAGGGAAGAGCTACGGATGTCATCTCTCTGGACTTCTGTAAGGCCTTTGACACAGTCCCTCACAACATCCTTCTCTCTATATTGGAGAGAGAGGGATTTGATGGGTGCACCATTCAGTGGATGAGGAATTGGTTGGATGGTCACATCCAGACAGTAGTGGTCAACGGCTCAATGTCCAGATGAAGATCAGTGACGAGCGGTGTCCCTCAGGGGTCTGTATTGGGACAATTACCTTTTATTATCTTCATCAGTGACATAGGCAGTGGGATCGAGTGCACTCTCAGCAAGTTTGCAGACAACACCAAGGTGAGTGGTGCGTTTGACATGCCTGAGGGATGGGATGCCATCCAGAGGGACCTGGACAAGCTTGAGGAATGGACCCATGTGAACCTCATGAGGTTCAACAAGGCCAAGTGCAGGGTCCTGCACATGGGTTGGGGCAAACCTGAGTGTCAGTACAGGCTGGGGGATGAAGGGACTGAGAGTACTGTCAGTGAGAAGGACTTGGGGGTACTGGTGGATGAAAAACTGGACATGAGCCGGCAATCTGCACTTGCAGCCCAGAAGCCCAACCGCATCCTGGGCTGCATCCAAAGCAGCGTGGCCAGCAGGTTGAGGGAGAAGATTCTGCCCCTCTATTCTGCTCTGGTGACACCCCACCTGGAGTCTTGCATCCAGCTCTGGAGCCCTCAGCACAGGAAAGACATGAACCTGTTGGAGTGTCTCCTGAGGAGAGCCACCAAAATGGTCAGAGGACTGGAGCACCTCTCCTGTGAGAACAGGCTAAGAGAGTTGGGGATGCTCAGCCTGGAGAAGAGAAGTCTCCGGGGAGACCTTATTTCAGCCTTCCAGTACTTAAAGGGGGCTTTTAACAGAGATGGGGACAGACTTTTATAGCAGGGCCTGTAGTGATAGGACAAGGGGTAATGGTTTTAAACTACAAGAAAGTAGGTTTAGACTGGATATAAGGAAGAAATTTTTGACTATGAGGATGGTAAGGCACCAGAACAGGTTGCTCAGAGAGGTGGTAGACGCCTCATCCCTGGAAACATTCAAGGTCAGGTTGGATGGGGCTTTAAGCAAGCTGCTCTAGTTGAAGATGTCCCTGCTCACTGCAGGGGCGTTGGACTAGGTGACCTTTAAAGGTCCGTTCCAATCCAAACTATTCTATGATTCTATAATGTCCCATTGCAGAAATCACTCACATACTAACCTTTTTGATGGGTGAGGTGACTTTCACCATGAAAGAAGATAGCATATTATCTTCCACATGTAAAGCTCACTCAGGGAATGCGATTGGCAAAACTTTCACTTTGGAAGAATACACCGTTACAAACTTTCTGTCTGCTTAAGGCAACTTGCATTCCATATGAAGACAAGCCGGAAACAATGTAGGGTAAAAAAGGTAGCTTTTATTTTCCAGGACTCCATTATGGACTAAGCTGCAGCTTAAGGAAGGTGAGAGAGAAGGTTTCATTAAAGTAAACTGACTTTGAAGGAAATATGTTTTGTCATGTGCTACTTAATTTACTTGTGGTTTGCTTCATTTTTTTTTAAACGTAACTTAAATTTTAAATCAGTTAATCAAAAATAGAACAATGGCAAAAACATGGGTTATTTTTAATAGAACCTAAGTAAGTCTGAGATTTTTTCCAGCTGTAATTATCATCATTGTACTCTGTGGCCTGCTTGTTTGCCTATTATTTTTGTTCTCATTTTATCAAGTAAGATTTCAGGGAGGAAATACAATTTGAGGGCCAGAACTTAGTCCTATTAAATGTCAGGACTTAAGCCAGTGTGACATGGCAGGGCAGGGTGGAAGGAAATAAAATCACTCTTGCAAGGTGGTAAGCCTTACTGCACTTAGAAAACGTTGTATATCCATTGAAGGAGTCTTTGCTTCAAAGGCCTTTGAAACAAACTCAAGTACCTCCCTGTGGAAGACATTTTAAGACCTTCGTAGTTCAGAATGGGTTTACTTGTTACCCGAGACTGGTGCCTTTATGATTCTCAGCCCTGTAATTGTAACTGGTAAAAAGTGGGTGGAAAAGATGCTTTGTCTCCTTAAAACATTTTTCTTTTAGATCTAATCAGTACACTTGTATAAGCTATTCAGGGTGAGGTGCTTTCTTTTCTTTCTTTCCTTTTTTTTTTTTTAATTCCAAAAGGCATGTGTGTTCTGTGGCATAATGGAAAACTGCCAGATGCCACCATTAAAGTGAAAACCCTCACATGCTGTGATATTTATGGAGACAAGAACTCTGCCGAGTATGTGGCCACAGGGGATGCAGCCAGACATTCCCCTGATGGCAGAACACTGCTTTGTTTCCAAAGACCAAAGGCCCCTTTTAGCTAGACAAGTCATGTTAAGGTGTCACAATGCTGATCGCCTTCACAGGGTAACTATTTTGCCTAATACCTAGGTTGTCCAATCTACCAGTGCAAAATCCTGGCTTGGAACCTTGCAGGTGATGCCTGTACTGCTGAGTGCCGTCAGCTGAGCGTAGACTGAGCATGTGATCTGGCTGACAATTTACATGAAAGCCTAGGCCAAGTATAAGCCAGCATAAGAAAAAAAAAAGGAAAGAGCAAGTCTTGGCCTCACATCTTAGCATTGACCTACACACTCTTTTACAGTGGTTTAGCTGTAAAAAAAGTCAAGGGAGGGAGGAGAGTGGCTGAGAGTCTGCTCTCTTCCTCCACTGGTTCATTCCATGCTTTCTATAAATTCCAAAACATGCATTTTCTTACTGTATGCTCTGTGTTACCTGGTCCACTACTTTTTTTCCTAGTCCTTTAGCTGATATGTATTATGCTTTAACTGGCTTGTATTAACACTGGGAGCTTCAGGGCAGGAACACAGGTCAGTTGCCAGGACAAGTCAGCCATCTAGTTTGGAGGATAACCTGCTCCCAAATGGAAAGGAAGATGTGCTTGTGTGTGAGGAACCAGCCAGCAACTCAAGGGGATTAGATATAACGCCTGATTCTCTAACATTCCCCTTGTGTTCTCCTTGACAAATGCAGCAGCTCCTCAGCTTCAAAAGGGCAATGTTATTTATCCACATCAAAGGTAACAGAGGATGGAAGAGGGACCAGGGAAAGAAGCAGAGGTGAACTAACTTCTCTAGCATCTGAACAACACTCAGCTCAAGTTCTGAAATAGCCAGATTCCATAAAAGAGAAAAATGGCCTAGGCCTGAGGTGCTTGATAGAAATAGATAGATGTAGTTGAGAATTGTAAAATCTGTTCAGTACAATATATGAGGGGCTGTGTAATTTAACTCCTATCTGTAAAACAGGATTTATGAAAGTTTGTGGTAAGACAAAAGGAATTATTTTGGTAACGATGATTTTCCAGTGCCCTAAGATATGACTGACCTCTACTGATTTTATGGCAACTGACATGGGGACTTTGAATGATTACTTTGCCCCACATAGGCATAACGTAATTTACCTTGCCTGAAGTCAGTGATCTGAGGACAGGGTGTACAGATAAATTTTTTTTCTGAGAAAGTCTTCCAGATGTTGATATGGGTGGGGAACTTACTAAAGCACTTCTCCTTCAGATATTAAAGATCAGCTAAATCCAGTATGACAAACTAAGTAGAGAGAGATAAATGTCACTGTGTTAAAAACAGACACATTTATCAAATATGATCTTTGTAAATACTACAGAAAATCAAGGTAATAGCTATGAAGAAAAAAACAACAACCCAACACTTTCATACTATATAGGGTTTTTTCTGGAACTGTTGTATTAATGTGTAGCTATGAGACACTAATAATTGTAATGGTGAATACATACAGATGGCTCTTACTTCCCTCTAAACTCACACAAAGGGATCACCTAGGAAGTATATCGATACATGTGCCATCAGCAAATGGTAGTTTCACTTGTAATCAGGGGTAAGAACTCCCCCTCTAATCTCTGCAAAAATTTAGGAAAAGCAAATTATATTAGGTGGTTTTTTTGAGCTTTCCCCATTCCTAATTCCTTCTGAAGTATATGCAAGGTGCAGTAAATGTAAGTGACATATCGTCTCTGATTTCTATCATACAAACTTGCTGTGACCAAACTGAACAGCATTGTGCAATAGGCATTCTGATCTAGGGATGCAAACAAGGCAAACAGGGCATAACCACAAAAAGTAAAAAAATACTGGTTTGAAATACACAGCCTCATTATACAAATTAAAAAAAAAAAAGAAAAGAAAAAAGCTCAAAATGCTTATATGCAGGTATCTACTGTTTTTTATCTAAGTTTTTTACCTATATGTAGCAGTGCTGCCCACAAGACACTTCGATTCTGTCAGATTTCTTTTGGTGATAAGATGTCTGCTGGTTTGGGAAGAAAGTCTCTAGAGTTGCCCTATACACAGGCAAATCTTAGTGCCTTCTCAGCATTAAGGAGCATAACTTTCCTGATCATATTTTGAAGGGAATAGATGCACATTCTTCTCTTGCTGTGTCCTACTTTTTGTTTTTAATATGGTGGGTTTTTAATCACTCCTCAGAGCATGAGTTTTTCACATGTATGGATTGGAAAAAGGTAAAAAAAAAAAAGAGGTAAGTATGTTCCTAACTCTGCCAAAGACCTGTTAAACGCTTTAGAGCTATCCCTTCCGTATCTCTGTGCAAACTGTACAAGCAAACCAGAATTTAGCATGCTAAGTTACCACCACATCTTCACCTGAGAACTAGATTTTGTTAAATATTGACTTGGAAACGAACTTCAGCCAAAAAAGACTTAATCTCCACTTTCCCAGTGCACATTAACCAAAATATAACATAACATCTCTTCTGCACCTATAGATGCTTTTCCTCACTTGTGCAGAAAGAAGTACTTACTTCCAATATCTGGCCGTAGCTTTTTGTCATACTCTCTCAACAGCTTGTTTAGTATGAGAGTCACATCTGTGTCTTGCGTTTTTGGAGCTAAAACCCATTTTTGGTTAGTTGTTCCATCTTCATATTCTTCCTCTTCAACCTTTCTAGAACTGCAATAACAAATCAAACAAATAGATGTTATTTTACATAATTAAAATCAGAATTTACCTTCTAGTTAAATCTCCACACTCATCTGAAAAAGTTTTAGATATCTCCCTTGGCTTTGCATCTACCCAGCCTTAGGCTGTTTTTGCAACAAGATGTTCCCATTAACCGTTGAGTATCATGGGTCATGAATGAGAATTGTTTAGAAATTGTCTTCTGCCAGTCTCTCAAAAAGTCATACTCTGGGAGTTAATACAGCTATCAGAGTAGTATTTTATATCTTTTATTTTAACCATCCTATCCCGACTAATTAGTTTACAATATACTCTTAAGAAGAGCGAACATCTGCAGTATTATTTTATTAATACATCAAGACAACTGATTCATCTCTTGCACAAAGGCTAATAAGAGTATTAAAAATTCAGACCTTTTAATACTTCCTGATCATTTTATCCTATTAATAAATTATCATATTCTCAGTGCCTGAATTTCAGAGTTTAATGTATTACAAGGCTTAGAATTAAGAGCTTGCTCCTTGAATTTAAGATGGATTATCACAAGCACACAAATACATTGCATAAATTAATCTGAATTTCCCTGCAGTTTTAATGACATTCTTTAAAAAACAGTACTACACCAAGGGTTGTGGCTTCTTTCCTTCATAGGTGGATTGCTTTTATTTTAAGAGTACACTGATACAAATGTGGTGAAACTACTGTTTGCCCAGAAATTACAGCTAGAGCTATTTTCACACAAGACTAATTTCATTTGTGCGGCTTTTTGTGCACAAACAGTAAAACGTTGATTTGAAGATGTGTCTTTTGGTATCTTAGAAACCAAATCTGTTTGATGTCTCTCACTGGAGAAAATCTATGACAGTTAAACTGAGATGAACTTATCAGGAGAAAAGTAACCTCAGTGGTGGAACCTAGAGTAGTAATCATGTATTGCTTCGACCTGCAATTGCCCTGGTGATACAATATCATTTCACAACCTTTTTTTACACAAATGCCAATAATTCTGCAGGGTGCAAAGCGATGGAGAATCAGAGGCACAGCTTATTTATGGGACGTGCTACACACATCAGAGCAACCTTCTTTCTCTCTCTCCCTCTCTATAATGACACTAATATCTCAGATGTCCAGAAGACTTGATAGACACTCCATAGTAACAGAAAAAAATTAATACAATTACAAAAATTTAATCACAGTGCATCATCAACCCTCAGCATTGCTTGTAGACCACCATTTGAGCATTTAATGAAACTTTTAATTGAAATGGCTCTATAGCCAATATACCCCTAAGGATTAACCATGAATCACTTAACATGACCTCACAAATTGCAAGTGCTCTATGTACAATTTCTATATAAAAATAATTTTGAAACCTGGTCCCTGAAGATTTTCTACAGAGAGCTCTTATAACCAAGTTGCAAAAGTAGACAAAACTTAGGGAATATTTTGAATAGATGGCCATTCCTTCCCTGTTAGTGAGCTACATTTTTTGAAAACTTAATTTTTTTGGTGTATTTCACCCAGTGTGCATTCAAAAATCCTAAGAGGAATTTTGGGTTGGATTTTTTTCCTCCCTCATATTCATGACAAGCACTGTGTTTTAGTACTGCAGTTACAGAACCATTCTCAAAGGAGGCACCGTCTCCAAACATACATGGTTGGTATTTCAAAGCTGAAACCCTGCAGTGGTGCTGATAGGAAAGTAGCACAAATCGTACATCTTTTTCTGCTGCACCCATCACAACTTTACTGGAGGCATTCAGACTGCATGTAGAAATGAGAACCAAGTTCAGCTGCTTCTTTAAAACCAGTCACTAGTAAGACTCTAAGCATAGGCAGACCCTTTAGATCCCCTCACTCTAGCAGCTTATTTCCTAGAAAGTACCTCCAAACAACGTACATTCCTACCTACCTTCTCGATTAAGACGGGGGGTGTGAGAGGTTTCACAGTGAATCAGACTAATATACTGGATACATATTTTTCAAGGTGTTTTGTTTTCCTCCTTAGGAGTTTGTTATTTCACTTCCCTTGCTTGCCTCTATACAATTTAGGCTCCTTGAAGGCACTTGAGGTTGCATTTTTCACTTGTATCCTTATTGGTGACTGCCAAGTTCCCAGCATGTTCCTGCTATCCACAGAAACAAGTGCGGGATGATGGCAGGCCATTGTCAAATTGGGGAGGAAGAAGGGCTGCACACCTTCCCCTAACTCCTCACGGGCCACTAGTTTTGGTCCTGTGAGGAGACAGAGTGGAGGCAGTGCATAAACCGCGAAGGAGGAAGGCTGGAAAACCCTGAGAGGTTGTGGGGAAAGGGTTTCTTTCCTGCAATACATGTGCCCAGGACTTGCTCTGGGGGCTGACATGGAACAGCTTCTAGTTCCTGTGGGGATTTGGGAGAGAGATGCCACTCGGGTGTAGGGCAGGCTGTTGAAAAGGAGAACATGGTCCACAAATGAAGGGAAGGGAAGGGAAGGGAAGGGAAGGGAAGGGAGATTCTGTTTGAATCAGAAAGGTTCAAAACTGAAAAGAAAAACTAACGAGATGCCACGCGGGTGTAGGGCAGGCTGTTGAAAAGGAGAACATGGTCCACAAATGAAGGGAAGGGAAGGGAAGGGCCGCTGCGCACACCTGCAGCCCGGTTTGTGGCAGATCTTACTGGGGGAAGCTGAGGTGACCCCTTGGCCTGGGTTATGTGGCAGGGGCCCTGCCTAGTACCTGGAGAACCGCCGGGACCGAAGGCGA
>NW_010524276.1:10961-17194 GCF_000687285.1 Phaethon lepturus | reverse complement strand
GGCACATGGGCACATTTTGTTTGAATTCAGCACTCAAAAACCTGAAAGTCATCATAAGGTTATCATATTAAGTCATTATATTGTGAAGTTAAAATCAAACAAAGTATTTTCTGTTTGACATCTAAAATTATGTATTCCTGTATATTCCCATCGATTGAATGACATAAAGAAAAACAAGAGCTCTAGTTTTACAAATTATGCTAATAACTCCACAACATATTACTGTTATAGAAGTCACAATCCAATTATATGAAAGCCCAAAAGATTTTTTCTTTTTCCCAAATATAATACATTATTGAACTTAATTTCCCTATGAATTATACTCAGTATTTCTGTCATACAGAAGTTTGAAATAGGTAGTAGGGGTTACTGACCAGTGACTGTTCTCAGTTTATGTTATTCTGATTTCAGTCAATCTGAGTAAGGGATATTTTGATCCATTGCTTGAAAAAACACTTATGAGGCCGCACTATCTGACAAAAAGATTAGAGGTTATTTTCTATCTATACTCAGTTCCCAAAGAAACATTATAGTTGCAATAAAACTTCCTTTATGTTTGTATGTTGTATAAAAAAGAGTTTTTCTTTTTGAACAATCTTCCACCAAAAAAAAGTGATCCTGTCAGATCTCATTTGGTAAGCAATGTTTGATGCTGGCTGTATTTAGATGGGAAAAAAAAAAAAAAAAGAGCTGCAAGAAGCAGTGATGTGAATCCAGCACTGACTTTCTCTGAGGTAGGAATTTTATCAACAGTGGTACTAGATCACAATGTTTCCTTTCTGTGTAATGTAAAACTGACATCTTGATACTAAATGGCCATGTTTTGCCACAAAAAAGATGGTATGCTAAATTCACGGGCCATAGGAATTGTAATTTAGATAATTATGTTCCAGTCTCTTTTGACTTAAGCTGTTAGCAAACAATTCAGAGCCTTTGATATTAACTTAATCAGGAGGAGAAACTGAATCCTGAATTGGGTATCTACAAAATAAACCTATTAATTTATTAGAAGTCTCATTATTTGTATCAAAAGGACAATTTGAAAAAACAAACCTTTTTACACACTAAAAAATATAGGGGGGTTGTTTTGGTTCTTTTTTCTTTGCCATACAGATTATCTGCCTTTCATTTGCCCTTAATGCAGAAAGTTTTGTCCAATCAACACATTAGTTTGAATTTCTAGACTATAAATGCTTTGTAGGATTACTGAATAGTAGAAAAGGCTGACATGTTTTACTAAACTACTATTTTTCTTTAACGGGTGTAAATGAGAACCAAGCCCTTTTCCTACTTGCAAGTCACTTTAAATTGCTCCCTACCGTAAATGAGTAAAGATACTACTTCTGGAATGTAGGACAAAGTATTCTACTTTTCTGACCTTGGGATATAAACTATAAGGTAAAGTTCTATCTTTAGGTCTCGAAGGTTTTATTGGAAGTGCCTGACATTATTGTGCCATTTATTTGAATTTTATGATTCTGTCTTTATTGTTAGCATTCTCTTCTGGCATATTATTCTATAATTCTGTTTAAATTGCAGTTATTTTTAATAATATCTCTTAGACTTGAATAAGTTCTTTTTTAAAAAAAATCTTTGTCACAGATATTACTTGTCTGATATAACTTGGATGTCACTAATCTGTTTTTTCATCATTTGAAGACTATTTTCTTCTTAATTGGAAAACATGACACTGTACACATTTTCCATCTTCTATTAATCTTGGAATTACAGAAATGTTAATTTAATAATTTATTACACCAGTGTGATTATAATTTTTTTCTTAACTACCGTTTAAAGCAATCTATTTAATCATATTCACAATATACCAAAAATGCACTCTTATTAGCTTTTGGCATTTTGTGACCGATAGGATGTATGTTACCTATTTTAAAAAGTTTTAATAAGCATACGAGACAATGTGGCTTCTCTTGAGATTTTAGAATGAAAATTAAAAAATCTTTCAAACACATCTATGTTGTGCCTATCCCACACTGAGCATACTAGTGTTGTTTTGTGGATTTGCTGTTCAGTGTTTTGCAAAATCAATGTTATAATGCACAATAGCTTTTAAGTGTCTGGGTTGAACCATTTGAGTACAGCTTTAAATGCTGGCAAAGGTTTTTATTGAGATTTTTTTTCCTCTATCAGGGAAAAGCCCATTTGGAAAATATTACCTGGCACTTCCATTTGGCAAGAGAGATAGAATTGCCATGAGGGAACAGTATACACAAACAGCACAGTTTGCACATGGTTTTAGACCAAGCAATCTGCACAGACCGAGGCTTTTGAGGCTGGTAATAAATGGCCCATTTCACCAGGGATCCACAACTACAATCAGCCCATAACTTATGACAAGAAAAAGCTCATTTAAAAGCTAAATGACTAAGTCACTAAATAAGGGACTCAGTTTTTAGAAGGGCTTAAATACTGCAGCTGATCAAAACACTGAAGTGCATTGTTCAAAATTTTGGAATACATTTATTTCTTCAAACAAAGCAAAATATTGACATTATTTTGGCATCATTTTTTGCTACATAAGATAGAGTAGAAAAACATTACTTTGTAAGTAATGAACTAGAAGAATTAAGAATAAATTATTATCAAAATAGTTACCAATATAATTATAATTTGTTATGAAAAAGGAAATGACTTTTCACTAACAGATATATTTAATATATTTCTTAATTCATAAAATATTCGCCATTAATTCTTATCATGTTGGTTACTAACTTCTTTTTGAAAATGCAAACAGCTGAAGATCTGTACCTAGACGTTAAAGAACATCATCAATTTTTTGTTTCTTTTAAAGAAACATAATTTTCTGAGAAGCATATTCATTTTCTTGGTTCCCACCACAACTGGAAACAAAAGGCAAAATAGAAACCAATTTTTTTTAAAATACATAATTTCTATTGCCCATTTTTAGGTCTTGCTTGAATTCTGACAGGTTATGTCAACTGAGCTTTCTAGAGGATTTACGAATCATTTCTTACTCTGCCGTTGAATCCTTCCTATTCCCTCCTCCTCTCGAAGGGATGGATCTATCTGTATCACAAAGGAGATTTAGTGCTTAGGTGTTGCTTAACACTGCAGACTATTTTTTGACTCCAGTACATTCTCTGAACACTGGCATGTTTATTATTAAGATGTATTATCACCTAAGAAATATTTTGGGATTTAAAACATATCTCTACCTGTCGAATAGAGAGAAGCTCATTCATGCCTTTATCTCTCACAGAATAGACTGCCCTAATATTCTGCCCAGTTATCTGCCAGATAGACAGATTACTGAGCTTCACAACTGTATATCACAAAGAAACACAAGCATACTTCCTTGATGATAGTGTCACTACATAGCCTTCCCATAAAACAAAGGGAGGAATTTAACATTTTTATGTTGGACTATAAAGGAAAAACCTGCAGTAGCTAGGAATGTCAGTATATGTAGGAGTTCTCTTTTCAGTTCTACAAATGTGATTGATTGCTCTACAACTAGACCAAATTCACACAAGTAGTTCATAGTATCTCATGAAGGAAGGACATATTTTTCTGTATACAACACTAGTAATGTTTAATTCTTGCCAATGCAACTAACTTGTTTCCTACTGAGTAATTTGTCATATAGATAACTGCTCTACAAAGGCAAATATAAGATTGCATTAGATATAAAACTGATTTGTGAATGTTCATCATAAGTACTTTTTCATAAAGAGTTGGGCTCAGTAATCCCAACCTGGATTCCTATTAGCTAATTATAGGTTCCTAACCACGTAATCTTTCTGAAGTAAGGCTCACTCACACAGAATTCTGCAGATTGTCATTGTGATTTAAATGTTTAATCTAAGTTAATTATAGTACCTTCTCATAAATTAAGACTAAACTCCACTGACTTACTAAGATCCTGGACACTTGCATCAGGAAATTTCTCAAAACAAACAGATTCCTCTAAATAAAGGTACGAAAACTGGTATCAGTTTTACTTTCTATTTCACTAATATTTATTGTTAATACTAATTGATGATTAATTAACAAGGAATACTTTGTTAATAATTTAAATAATTATTTTTGAAAGCCAAACAGAATTACTCAAACTGAAGATTTTACTAAAGAATATGAAAATATTTTCATGTGAGAGTCCTTAAAATCAATAGTTTTACAGAAGATTGAAATGTTAAATTAGTGTGGTTTCCTCCCTTCATTTCGTTTTGGACACTAAACTGAGATAATGATCTCCATGCTCTCTGCTTACAAAAGCAAAAATAAAACATCTTATGGTACATTCAGTGGTGAAACTTTTAGTTGTACCCACTGTGCTATAGAGTGCATCTTCTTTTTTTATAGAAGAGAAACATCCCTTCCTCTCCATTTTATTCTGGGAATAGAAAAAAATAAAGATTTTTTAATATTCTCTTATTTCTCTATATTGCATACCATGTATGAAAAATACCACAGTGGAACTTAATGGAGTTTTCTAATGAAATAAACTCAGATAACTGTGCATTCTGTGCTCAGATTAAATGTCTCAAAATTTGAGACATTATTAATAATTTGGCTTAAAATATTTTTTCCCTCCATTTTTTAAATCTTTCAAACAAGAAAGGCTATTTCATAGTGATAATTTCTGATGATAGTCATAGGGGACAAATTAATACATAGGTCAGGCTTACTTCTGACAGTAGGATATGCATACATTCATTCACCACTTGCACAAGATTTTGAAAACATTCTAGTTTTTAGCTGCTCAGAATGTGGTCCATGGTTTCTCAGCTATTTGTGGCACAACAAGATCATATAGACCAAGAGTTTGTCTACAAACTTTGAGCATTACTGTAATACCAGAATTTTTAACTGTAAATATACAATTAAAATCAGCAAAACTCCAATTAAGTTATTATTTCTAAAATAATTTTCATAGAATCATAGAATAGGTCTTTAAAGGTCATCTAGCCCAGCCACGCTGCAATGAGCTGGGACATCTTCAACTATATTGACTTGTCTTAACAACTCTTAAATTCTAGTTAACTCAAAAACATATGACATATCTTAATGTTTAGCTGTAAGGAACATATTGGGGGGAAAACACCTTTCCCCCAAAATTTCAAGCTTCTAAAGCAACCAGAACAATCTGTTAATTTGAAGACAATGCAACAAAGAGTTTTATCTGGGTATAAGAATATAGAGAAGAAAAATTTTTAATAATTCTGAAATAATTTCAAATACCCCTTGGAAACCATGCTTGTGACTTCAATATTATGAAGTTCAAGCCATAGCAAAACCTATTTTCTACGGCAGCCCTACAATCTACCCTGAACACCCCATCCAGCTGTGATGTCTCACTTAGAAAAGGGTGCATAGGGACTACCTGGCTGCTTTGAAAAATAATTGTTTCTATTTGCTGTGACATTTTTACCTATAGTACTTGAAATACAAAAAATAATATTAGAAAACTGAAATTAATAAGCCTGGGAAGACGATGCATATAAGAACTCAGCAACAGCTTCTTCTGACACAATATCTTTTCACTAGAAAGAAATTAATAGGGAGGTTCACATTCTGAAATAACTTAAATCCATTTGATAAGACATTACAATAAAAGCAGCTTCACTGAATGTTTGTGTCTGTACATATCAATAAATAATAAGGTCCAATCCTGTAAGGCTGTAAGCATCTGTAAAATACAGTAAATCAGATTCAATAAAGAATCTAAGCAAGTAAAATGGGATACAACAGATTTAAATTAGACATACAGTCCTAAGATGTAATAAAGATGTTCCTGTTGAGTTGCATGCTATAGCACAGTGACTTCTAAAACTCCATAGGTGCAAGAGTCACCTACTATATAGTTCTTTAGTCCCATGCACAAACATTTTAGCTTTGACAGGATTCAGAAGCTTAGGCCCAAGCCCAACTAAAATATATAAATTAAGTTATTAATTTCCTGAATCCTTTGAAAGGTTTGATCTAATAAATACTTTCCAACATATAAGATGTATGGTAGGACTTGCAGACAATGCAACTTTTTATTTTTAAAATAGCAGTAAGATATGGAAATGAAACTGCTTTTCTTTTGCAAAACATTCATGTTCTGATTTGATTAGTTAAGTAATAATTCACATAGTAGAATATCAGAATTCAGATCTTTTTCCCCTGGAATGAATAGGGAGCTCAGTCTCCTAACTCACAATTCCAGATTCCACATCAGATGGTTAATATGTAATAATATGCAAGTTAAA
>NW_010524276.1:0-10930 GCF_000687285.1 Phaethon lepturus | reverse complement strand
AAAGAGTGTGAAAGACATCACTTCTTTTTCAGGTTGCTGCAAGGAAATGGTATCTACGCAGTGTTGCAGCCTGTGCAATCTCTAAAGCTCACACAATGCTAGATGCTTAAAGGTTTGGCAGTATAGAGCGTATCATAAGGAACAAGCAATTTTGAGTCAATGAGAATTCATGGTATTGGCATGCTGCTTACAATGATGCAAAATCTGTGAGCAAACATGACCTCCACATATGTCCAATCCCTGTCCTGCCATTCCCAAATCCTTTCTTTTCCTCAGTTCCCATAGCAACTTATACCAGGCATACCTTCAGCAATTCTGACCTCACATCAGAGAAACGAATTAAGCTTTCTTATTTTATCCTTCCTGATTGTTTCTAAGCCTTTGTTTACAGATTTTCACATTCCTGTGCAGCACTGTGCAGCACCCAGAGATTATCACTTCCAGTCTTTTTTCTGAGTCTTTTGAATCTCTCTGCATGGCAATTACTTGTTTCTTCCCCCACAAAGGTCTAATTACTGAAATGGTCTATATTTAGAAGAAATAATAGTTAGTCTTCCACTCTTGTGAATTGCTAGTGTGTTAAGTCAGGTACCTCGGAATGGGATGACAATGTGAGTACGCAGAAGTACTGCTCGCATGCTAAGTGTGCAGCTGTTTAGAGCTAGTTAATAGGAAACATTGATGGTACAAGTACCTTCATTCTTGCCTCTAAGACATATTATCAGGAACTGCAGGGAGATAACTCTACTCACTAAGTATTTACAGCCTGAAAACATTTTCTGAAATGAGAAGGCTATGCGTTTTAAATAATTCTTGTGAAATGCAGACCATCATGCTGGAAATCTTTTGACAAAAGTGTTTCATTCACAAAAAGAGATAATCCATTATGGATTAGATGAACAATAGCAGAGGTGGTTTAGTAACTTCCCTGAATATTTTCAACAGACCCAAATGCAAGTACTACAATAGAAGTCTGGTAAAATATGTATGAAAGCAATAGAAACTGTCATTTTTTTACATTACATATTGCTTTTAATACTGAATTAAGAACACTTCATTAATTTTTTCCCTTTTTTATTTTTTCAAATATTTATCAGTCAGTCAGTGTAAATTAGTCTTGTTTCACTGATATCAATGCATATTAAGAAATATCCAATGTATCACTATGGTCTATGATATTTTATTTTCTAGGTATTTATATTGCCAGATAACTGAGACTTTGTTACCTTTAAGTTAATTTAACCGGATAATCAAGTGCCCTCTTCCTATACCATATTTAATTTTCACCTCTTCTAATTTTGTACTATTTCTTTTCTTCTTCTTCTTGATGGTAAGCATGTGTAATGAAGAAAACATTACATTCTGCACAGAACCAATTCAGTTTCCAATTCCCCATTCGGAGATTTTCTGAAGAGCTGGGTTTCCTGGCATACTGCCTTCCCCTCACTGCAGAAAGAACTGGTGTGTGGTACCTCTCTGAGTCCATCATGAATCCTGTGCTCACAACAGGGGCTGCCAAATTCTGTCCTGAAGGGGCTTGGAGACCACAGTGGTGTCAGGGGTGATTTGATAAAGGTCCTTGTTCTCTACAAGGGCCATCATGCCATTTGAAGGAGGGACATAAGGGTGAGAAAATAAAACAGAAAATATGTACAAGTAGATATTTGCTGAGTATGTAAAACTGTTAGCAGAAGCCAGGTCTGAAGCAAATAATTTCAGATGGCAAGACAGTCTAAACCATACATGTGAGGCAAGTAGGGAAATGTAGGGCTCATATGCCAGCTAAAGAAATTCTGAGAATGCCAGATTACCTTCTACAACACAAATGAGACAAAACAGGAAACAAAACATGAAATAGCCCTGACTTCTTGTAGCACATATCAGGATGTATTAAAAGGGCCACCCAATCCACTAGATAAGCACCACTTTCTACAAAGAAAGGCCTCTGATTCAGGTAGCAATTGAAAGGAGCAAACTCCATGTTCTTTGAAAAATGCAGATTACCATCTGATTATGGCCCTCAGACAGGATTCTGCTGCTTTCTCATGGCACTAATAATATTTCTGCAGACTTTGAATGGGTTATTGAACTGTTCTGGAGTGCTGCACCAGTTTTGTAGTTTCTATTTCAACCAAGACCAAAACTGGTCTGCCAAGCAAACTGAAATGTCTGAACTGTAGAAAACATCTCATACCAAAAACTCAGGTGGTTTTGTAAAATTTATTTGAACAGTTGGTAAGTTTACACTGAAAACTGAGCTGTTATTAATTCCTTCTTATTATTTCATTTTATTGTTATTCTTTCTGTTCCTGGAACAGCCAGGGTGCAGGACATAATCTGTGTTTACAGCATACACCACCTAAGAGAACAAGTTACATAGGAAGAGTGGGAGAGCAGGACATAGTCTATGTATAATAGCTTTTAGACCATAACTACATACTTCTCACCTCTGTATACTGCTATTTTTTCTCAGACACCATAAACTAAATGATTCTTTAAGATAGATCTGAAAAAAATACAGGGGATCATTACAATGGATCATATCAAATGGAAGTGTCTCTCGGTGCAGGGGCAAAATAAGCGTGAATGAAGATGATGCCTATGTGAACAGTGAAAAAGGGATTAGGAAAGACCATAATTTTCATGGATGCAAAATGGCAGTTACATTAGAAAGCACACATACAAGAATACTTTTTTTTTTATTATTTCGTACTATGTTAAGCAACCTCCCCTGAACTAAGCCCCAATATCCTACTTCATACAGTCCAAGGATTGGGAAAAAACGACCCCTCAAACAATGGAATACTTCAGAAAGTGCTTCTAACTTCTTGTTGAACCCCAAGTCTAAACGTACATCCAATGACATATGTATATGCATGGATGGTTTATGTGCACATTATGTACACATGCACAAAAACACACACTGTCCCTTCTACGGTGGTGCATGAAAACAAAAGATACTGTAGTATAGTAAAGAGAAATGAGTCATACTAACGGTCAAATACTTGTCTTCTAAATTATTCTATCTCTTATAACAAATGTCACATAAATATTCTAAGATATCCATGCAGATATGCATAGATATTCTATAATCTTTGAGATGGGATTAGAAGATTAGACATTGCCAAGGGTTATTTAGCATTATTACATTTGTTATAATAACTTCTCAGTAATTTCTAGCATTGTTTAAAGGTTATAATTATGAAACTTAAAATGCATATTCTATACTGCTCACTATCCATCACAGGTTTTAGTGCAGTACATCTGATGAAGAATTCTAGTGCAGAATAGAGAGAAATGGTAGGAATGCCAGTCTCTGTATTTTTGATGATAAAAAGGCTGAGTGCTTGCCAGCAGCAGCTTGCTGTCAGTAAAAAAGAATCTGAAACAGATGCCAACTGCGTCAACAGCTTGAGCCATATACATTTTTTATTAGACAAAGACATAAATCACGATGGAAATACTTAGGTGCAAGGCACATCAAAGAATACCACTATTACACTTCAAATTCAAAATATAAAGTTATCTAGTACTGTATTTCCCAACTAGACATTTCTGTTCATATCGAAGTCTGTAAAACCAGCTTATTTAGTGTTAAAAATATGAATTCAAACAGAATATGGAAAAGTCTGTTGTATTTTTCTATTTAATTTCTATCAATCTTGGATGTTGTTTTACTAACACATGAACACAAAGATTTATTTAGAATCATAGAATCACAGAATCATTAAGGTTGGAAAAGACCTTTAAGATCATCAAGTCCAACCACCAACCAACACCACCATGCCCACTAAACCATGTCCCAGATTGCCATGTCTACATGGGTTTTTTTAATACCTCCAGCGATGGTGACTCTACCACTTCCCCGGGAAGCCTGTTTCCAATGCTTGGCCACTCTCTCAGCAAAGAAATGTATCCCAATATCTAGTCTAAACCTTCCCTGGTGCAAATTGAGGCCATTTCCTCTTCTTCTATCGCAAGTTACCTGGGAGAAGAGACCAACACCCATCTCACCACAACCCCCTTTCAGGTAGTTGTAGAGAGTGATAAGGTCTCACCTCAACCTCCTCTTCTCCAGACTGAACAATCCCAGTTTCCTCAGCCGCTCCTCAGAAAACTTGTGCTCCAGACCCCTCACCAGCTTTGTTGCCCTTCTCTGGACACGCTCCAACTTCAATGTCTTTCTTGTAGTGAGGGGCCCAAAACTGAACACAGGATTCAAGGTGTGGCCTCACCAGTGCCGAGTACAGGGGCACAATCACTTCCCTCCTCCTGCTTGCCACACTATTGCTGATACAGGCCAGGATGCTGTTGGCCTTCTTGGCCACCTGGGCACACTGCTGGCTCACGTTCAGCCGGCTGACAACCAGCATCCCCAGGTCCTTTTCTGCTGGGCAGCTCTCCAGCCGCTCCTCCCCAAGCCTGTAGTGTTGCATGGGGTTGTTGTGACCCAAGTGCAGGACCCGGCACTTAGTTTTGTTGAACCTCATACAATTGACCTCAGCCCATCAATCCAGCCTGTCCAAATGTCCACAATGGAGCACAATATTATGTTTTCATTTTCTTTTCTATTTAAAGTTTATATAAAGTCATGTGTATATACTACTGTATATATGTCTAAAACTCATTAAGTTCTTTCCCTCCTACCCACATCCCATTGACATCACAAGCCTTTAAGTTTGGTTAATGATGCGCAGGGGAAAGAAAAAATTCTTACAACAGAAGAAATGAAAAATTGACTTCTCAAAACTAAGTATTTTGGAATAAGACTTGTTTAATTATTTTTCAGTGTCTCTCTACTTCAAAATTTTCTTGTGAGTTTTATTTTTCCATGTTAGTACTCACTCACTGAGATGTTCCGCTAAGCTAGATACCAAAATCTGGTTAGAGATCTCTGAAATTGCGCAGTTACATTTCAAGAGAGAAGTGACTAAGACTGGACAAAAGCAAATACCACCCCCGTCTTCAAGATGGGGAAGAAGGAGGACCCAGGCACCTACAGGCCAGTCAGCCTCACCTGTATCCATAAGAAGGTGATGGGCAGATAATCCTGGAAACCACTTCCAGGCATATTAAGGACAAGAAAATCATCAGGAGTGGTCAGCACAGCTTCACCAAGGGGAAGTCATGCTTGACTAACTTGATAAACTTCGATGCTGAAGTGATTGGCCTGTAGATGAGGGGAGAGAAGTGGACTTCAGTAAGGCCTTTGAAATTGTCTCACCTAAGTTCCTCATGGACAAGGTGTGCAGGATGTTTGAGCAGCCAGTGAGGTAGATTGAATACTGAGTCCAATCCTGTAATCATCTTCATTAAGGACCTGGATAATGCGGCAGATCTTTTGCTCAGCAAGTTTGCAGATGACATCAAACTGAGAAGTGGCTGATATTCCAGAAGGTCATCTCTGCCATCCAGAGAGACCTCAACAGGCTGGAGGAATGGGCTGAAATTCATGGAGGAAATTCATGAAGCTCAGCAAGGAGAAGTGCAAAATCCTGCATCTGGGGAGGAACAACCCCATGCACCAGTACATGCTGGGGGCCACTCAGCTGGAAAGCATCTTGGCAGAAAAGGACCTGGGGATTCTGGTGGACAGCAGATCATGAGCCAGCAATGTGCCCTTGTGGAAAAGAAGGTGAATGGTAGGCTGGGCTGCATTGGGCTAAGTGTTGCCAGCAGGTTGAGGGAGGCAATTCTTCTCTTTTATTCAGCCCACACCTGGATTCCCCAGTACGAAAGAAACATGGACATAATGGATAAAGTCCATCAAAGGGCCACAAAGATAACTGAGGGACTGGAGCACTTCACATACGAGGAAAGGCTGAGAGAGCTTGGACTGTTCCACCTGGAGAAGAGAAGGCTCAGGTGACACCTTATTAATGTATACAAGTACCTGAAGGGAGAGTAGAAAGAGGACAGAACCAGGCTCTTCTCAGTGCTGCCCAGTGACAGGACCAGAGGCAACGGACACAAATTGAAACACAGGCCATGCTGTCTGAACATCAAGAAACACTTTTTCACTATGTGAGTGACTGAGCACTGGCACAGTTTGACCAGTGAAGTGTGGAGTGTCCATCCTTTCAGATTCCTGTAGACAAAAACTCCTCTAGACATGGTCTTGAGCATGGTTCTTGGTGGCACTGCTTGAAGAGATAGGCTAGATAAGATGACCTCCAGAGGTCCCTTCCAATATCAACCATTCTGTGTGATTCTGCTCATTCAAGAGTATGTTGGGGTTTATGAAATCTAATTTTATTTTAAATAGGTTTGCATTTCTTCATTTCATGTTAAATTTAGTTCCAGGAATCACATTCCCAAAGATTACAAAGCACCTAGAAGGAAATGAAAAGGACAGAATGGAATAAAAATCTTGACTCCAAACAAAAAATATGGAAACAGTTCTGCTATGTTTAAATAAGAAAGCGGTTGAAATTACCTGTATGCATGTGTGTGCATTTTCAAGGAGTTGGTAAGGATTTTGTTTGGTTTTAGTATTCCCTCTACACCTAATCAGTTTTATTCTCTAATTGCTATCATTTGAGCAAAGACGGAATAATTTTATTCACAGCTATCTTTTTTGTAACCTGCAAAATGAGCTATACTAATATTTGAGCAATTTTAATTTGTTTTTTTCCTGAAGTTCTAAAGAAATTTTAAAAAGAGACGTTCTAGATGAATTACTTGTTACATGCAGTTTATCTTGTCATACTGCATATTTTTTCATTTCAAGTTGTCTACAAAACATAATTTTTTAAATTATTCTAAGTATCCACTCAGAGTGACTGAATGAATACTAATTACAGATGTACTTGAATTTTTCTTAAATTACTCAAAGGAAATATACAGTCTGTTTCCTAACTACAATGCAGTACTGGTAGTTAAATTTAAGTTGCACAATTTTGTATTTTTCCCTTGAGTGGATGACCTATTCTTTATAAAAATGGACACAAAGTGTTAATTATATCCAAGCTTCCAATTCATTGTGTTGTTTGCTGATTTGCTATATATATAAATTTCACCTGACCATGATTGGTTGGTATCAGCCTGCACCTTTTCCACAACTTCACCTGCTCATCTAGACTATTTTATGAACATTCCTATTAAAGAACAAGAAGAATACTAAATCATCGTTCTCATGAGGCTTATTTTATATTGCATAAGAACATATTTCAATTTATGGAGAACTGGGTTATTTTGGCTCTTAGTTACTCTACTATAATAACTTTAATGAATTTAACTGCTTATACCATAACAGATGAACTCAGAAACACTCAATTCAACTCTGATTTGGGGAAAGTAACAGTTTCTACTGAAGTTGGTAACAAACATAGATCTAGAAGGTGCAGCCTCTCACTGCACCTGAGTTTACTATAGTTTATCTGCACATTCATTTCTAATTATAAGTGTGTGAGAAAAGATTTGAAAATGCTGTCAGCTTCTCTTACTCTGAAGCCAGAACCCTTGTCATCAGGAACATAATATCACATTATGGAAGATATAAAGTAAAAAATAGTGTTATACTTTATTACGGCCTACATTGGTGACCAAGATCAACTCTTTCCAACAAGGGAGAGAAAGATTTAAGCTCTCCCTTTAAAACCACAATGCATAAGAATCTTTCAAAGTTACTGTCCTGTCAGAACTAGATAAAATAGGTCAGGAGAAAGACAGGAAAAAAAAAAAAAAAGACTAATGCTTCTTTCCTTTTTTTTTTTTTTTTATTTTTTAACCTACAAAGGATTGGTGTCCTTTTTGTATCTTTTTTAATATTGTGGAGTATTAACTTAACATCATTAATGAAGCAAGATGTTAGGCTATCAGAAGAAAATATAGATAGAAGGACTAACAAGGAATCTGTAATTCAAAGCTGCTATTATATTCAAATTTGCAGAGGTCTCAGTGCCACCCTTAAGAATCAGCAGAGATTAAAACTCAGTCCCTAGGTCTCTTCCTCTATGATTTCTTTGAGGGTCTGAGACTTTGAAGAGATAACCATAATCCTGGTATTTAAAACATAAAATCTCTCTCCAGTTTGCTGAGATCACACATTTATGATAACACAAACACCTCCTCATTTCAAAGCAATCTGTGAGCAGGAGGTCCCACTGAAGGATTAGCCTTCCAAACTAGCTGAGGCCTCTGATGGGAACCAGAAGGGTGATGAAAACTATTCAAGTGCAAAGATATCTACAAAATGGGTTATCTTGTTGATTTTGTATGCAAGCTGTCTGTTCATAAGATGAGAAACTATACTTAATCAGAATTTGGTAAAGGAATCAAGGCTAAATAAAATAATTTTGTCCAAAAAGAAATGTAATTATTGTGAAGGAAGTCTTGTGATGCAAGGCTGACCTGTCTAGATAACTATATCAGTAAGTACTATATTGGATCAAAATTGCCTCGATAACAGCATTGGAAACACCAAATTTGTATACGAATTTAACAGAATTAGCCATAAAATTATTATTAAATACAGCATAAGTGTAGTTGGCCTTTGAAATAGGTTAGTATTCAACAGCACTGACAATTTGGTTGACATTGGTTGTTGGTAGAATGTGGTCATATGGTCATAACCTGGAAGAGATATGAGTCTTTCTCTCTCTTTGTCATTAGCTTTCCTCCAATGTCTCTAAGCTTATCTGTTGATTTGAGATATAACATCCCCTAAAAATATTACTGATTGCAGTTGAGGAGAAACAATTTTCCCTTGTTATTTTTGGGGAAAATGGATACATATTTAATTGTTTTCTCTGGACTAAAGATAAGCCACACAAACCTGAAACAGTCTCCTTGAGATGACTGAAGAGGTAATATAGTGCAGTCATGCTGCAAAACCATAGGCCACAATTTACAGGGTTTTAGTATAAGTTTATAAATATATGATTAAGTTTTATTATGGAGTTTCAGTTGAAAATCTGATAATAGTTTCTCAGAGATGTACATCGAATGTCACTCTAAGATACTTTAGTGAGAGCCTAAATGATAGACATAAGTGAGCATTATTTTATATAAAGTAAACAATTCTTGATTGTTTTAAACATACTTCTTGAACGCATGTGAAGTTGTAAAGACAAATGCAAGGCAAACAACAGTCAATGGAAGAAGTACAGTTCATAGCTCACTTTTTTATTAGCTTTCTAAATTTTATAATTCTTTGCTGCTTTGCCTACAAAAATATAGTATTTTTTACATAAATGCTCTAATCTTGTTTTGCCTTCCTCTAAATGTATTCATAGTTCTAAATGACAAACAGAAATCTACCAGTTTGCATCTACTTTTGCCTATGAGAAAATTGTTATAAAAACATTTCAATGAAAGTTAATATGATAACACGACTGACTAAAGGAGTAACAATACAAAGATCATATAAAATGTAGATATAATGAGAAGTATTTTCATTAAGAAATGCATTGAGTGTAAATTGCTGGATCATCTGCTTCTTTAAACCTTAGTTTTCAGAAGAAATACTCTTCTGTCTTTAAAACAGGTAACAGAAATTCTTTTAGTAGAAAAATACATGATACGTATTTCTGATATTATTATGGTAGGAAATGGGATTAAACTTTAGGGAACAAAGGATTTAGAAAAAAATATATTTGACAAGTTTCTATTATTAAAATAATTATGCAAGATACTGATTTTTAATATTTCTCTTAAGAAGACATGGAACAAGTATCTACAATTCCAGGATTACTTTAGATCATGCTCATTTTAACACACTGTGTAACATAACTGTGAAGAACACGTGACTAGTCATAACAGTTGAGTCCTTGTGACCAAGGGTGTCATAATGGATAATATATTAAAGGAGATCATATTAACATTTCTCACAATATCACATTAGCCATTCAGAAGGAAGATGGTAAATCTACATAAACAAAAATTAATATCTAGTGAATTGAATATGCCTGTATTAAGCAATTTACCCCAAATTCCAGTATTTTGAGACTTTCTGTATCTAGTTAAAAAAAAAGCATTTTTGAATTTTAAATAGGACATGTTTGTGCATATAAAGGAAGCAAAACAAGGCCATACAAAATAAACACGAGTGTATTTTTTTGTTATTCTTCTGTTTGGCTGTGCTGTTTAGAGACTGATTTTGAAGACTAGACATTAGGTGATAGAAAGGCTGCAACACTGCTAAACTGGCTTCAGACACATGAAATCATAACAAATGTTAGCAAAGCAATGCCATAAGAAGTTCAGCTTAGTTTCCCCATATTTTGCATTCACAATTGTGTTACTAAGCTGCAGCAAAGCTTGTGAGAAACTTATAGATTTAAAGAAAAGCAAGACTTTTGCTTGATGGTGTTTCAGTTTTGGATTACAGAGTTTCTACTTTGCTTTCTTTTAGAATTAGAACTTAATTAAAAGACAAAAACAAAACAAAAACAAACAAACAAACAAACAAACAAGAAACCCAAAAACCCCTCCAATATTTATCTTCAGCTAATTCCTGGTAATGAGATACTTAATTTGTGCCTGATTTTGAAATCAGATGTGATTCTTACACAACACCTATCATGTTTCTAAAAGTACTGACTACACTTTAGGTGTAAATATTTCATGAAAATATACCTTCTATTACCTTCCTACTCTTGAAGAGTATGAGTATGAAATAGTAACACTCTAACGTTGGCATGCCACTGAAAATACTGAGGTTTGTGAAAAGCAGTATATAGTTTTGTATGCTAAGCAATCAAAAAAATAAACAGCCAAGATGACATATATACTATTCCAAAGACACCATAAGACAGTGTGCTGGTTTCAGCCAGGAGAGAGTTAATTTTCTTCACAGAAGCCAGTGTGAGGCTATGTTTTGGATTTGGGATGAGAAAATACTGATAACAAGCTGCTGTTTTGAGTTGTTGCTAAGTAGTCAAGGACAGTTCAGCATCTTCTGGCGGCTGGTCACAAGCGGTGTTCCCCA
>NW_010524275.1:0-3124 GCF_000687285.1 Phaethon lepturus | reverse complement strand
GCTGAACCCCAGCTCCTTGGCTTGGCTATTACACGCGAAGTTGTGACTTTCCACAGCAGCAAAAACTGTGGCTTTCGATCAAATGTGAAGAGCTGTCGTCAGCAATTTGGCTTTAAAAATAAGGAACTTTGATCATATAGTACGAGTTTTGACCAAGTTACAATGATAACCCGTTCAGTGTGATTTTTTTTGCTGTGGATCTTTAAAGGTATTAAGTTGTCAGCTGCTTCATTTCAGCATTCATGCAGACATGCCACAGCACATCTAAATACTAAGTCAAAATGTTTCCATCCTTCCCACACAAGGAAAAAATGCCACATGCTGACTGAAGAAAAAACCTCAGCACTTGACCACGCTATTCAGATCTTCCATGCGTAAAAAGATGAGCAGAGCAAGGGCAAAGATTCACTTGTACCCCCACCCCATCCTGTAGTTTGAGATCAGTATCAAATTTGTGGCAGAAAGTGTCACGACAAAAATCTACAGCACAGAAGTGGATTCTGCTCCAGTTTATGAGGAATGTGGGAGAAGAAACACGTATCTACATTTTTCCTCAGAAAAACACTACTGGCAATGTTAACAGTAGTGATTTTTTTTTTCTTTAATGGCTACATTACCTTTCTCCCTGTAAAGAGGTACTTAAGCATTTATTAAGGACACC
Organism: Phaethon lepturus; assembly: GCF_000687285.1. Lineage (NCBI taxonomy): Eukaryota > Metazoa > Chordata > Aves > Phaethontiformes > Phaethontidae > Phaethon > Phaethon lepturus. The sequence goes on along the minus strand of NW_010524275.1, from coordinate 2,463 downwards.
TTTCTTCTCTTTTCCTCCCTACAGTGACCAGCTAACTTATAGTCAGTCTGTCCAGGTACTTTGCTTTGGCCCATTCACCATGTGATTGCCTCACTGCGATACGCAAGCTCTGGAGGCAAGGGCTCCTAACAGCTGTGATCCCAAACATCTGCTTCTATGAGGAGGATGAGCCAGCTTATGGCTTTTACTGCAGGCTGCAGGAAAGCTTAGGAGGTAAATAGGAGAGTAAACTTTCTGTGCATTGCCGTTGGGCCCAATTAATCTCTGTGCTCTTGTGAAGCCTAGAGCAAAGATGGAAAAAGGCGATCTGCATCTTCCCTCCCCCATCCAAAAGCTCTTCAGGAACTTTTTCCTCTTGGTTGCCTGAGTGGAATTCCTGCTAGTGTAAATGAAAAGTAAATAGGTGCATTGAGAATGGATATATGCCTGTACTTGAAAAGGTAGGTCTTAAATTTGTGACTCTGAAAAAGCAAAACCTCTTCTGAAACCCGTGTTTGAAATCTTATGTTCTCCAAATGTGGAGAAAAACGTGGCAGGATCAAACCCAGAAACGTTGACATAAATATGGAAGGATGTGGTTTAGAGCTGATATTTCACTTGCATTATGACTTCTATATCTTAATTGCCTATGAATCCTGATTTTTAATCATCCATGTAATTCCATAAAAATAGTGAGTGCCTTGATGCATATTAGGAGCAAAATATGAAAGCTGATTTAAGCACCAGGGATTCCTTTCTGCTTCCCCTACCCCATTACTTGGAAATCAAACAAGTCACGGACACTTCTGTAAAGGAAAATCTATAATGTTGGCCGCTTCTCTGTATTCTCTATGCTTATAATTTTATTGATTTATGTAAAGTAAGCAGGACAAATATTTTAATGGTTGAGGTTTACTTGCAGATCCTATATAAAAAATTACAGACATATATTTCTGTGAGAAACTTCCTTACAAAATGTTACATGTTACTGGCTTTATGAAAGTTTCTTGAAAACACAACATCCAATAATCATGTTTTGACTCTTATCCAAGATATTAATGTCCTGCAAGTTAAGCTGGAGTTTGTACTTCAGAGAATACACAAGAGTGAAAAGGCAATAGCTAGTATTCTGGTTTTTTTATTGAAAATTACAATTAAAAGATCAGATAGCCCCTTCCAGACAGCAGATAAACATTATTCTTTGTGAAAATCCCTTAAAGAAGGTTGTACTTGAGCACAAAATCCACTTCAGTCCGGAACATACACCAATAATAAAACTCAGCATAGGAATGAAAACTGGAAAAATTGCAGTGACCTTTATGTGTACTGGCTGAGTTCATCTAAACACAGACTTAACTTCTGTTTATATACAATGTGAATTGGTTCCGTTCTGTTATACTGTATTGTGCAGCATGCTCTGTTTGCCAAATATTGCTTCCATGTGCATTCTTAATGAATAAGCATGAAGAATAAGCAGATGTAGAGCAAGAACAGAATATGGCCCTCACAAATCTAACACTAGTGAGTATATAATGCTACAAACAACATCCTCCTTCCATAGGGTTGATCTGCATCAGTGCAAGAAACTCCTGTGTAGTTAAATAGAACTCAATCTGGCCACGGTTGTAAAGAATAACAAAAAATGTTTTTACAAATATATTAACAACAAAAAGAGAACCAAAGAGAATCTCCATTCTTTACTGGATGTGGGGGAGAATATTGTCACCAAGGGTGAGGAAAAGGCTGAGGTACTTAATGCATTCTTTGCCTCAGTTTTTAATAGCCAGATTAAGTATCCTCAGGGTATTCAGCCCCCTGAGCTGGAAGACAGGGATGGAGGGCAGAATTAATGCCCCATAATCCAGGAGGAAGCAGTTAACAACCTGCTATGCCACGAGGACACCCTCAAGTCTATGGGGCTGGATCCACCCGAGAGTACTGAGGGAGCTGGCGGAGGAGCTTGCCAAGCCACTCTCCATCACTTCTGGTTAACAAGGTGGGTCCCAGCCAGCTGGAGGCTTGCCAATGTGACACCCATTTACAAGAAAGGCCAGAAGGATGATCCAGGGAACTACAGGCCTGTCAGCCTCACCTCGGTACCAGGGAAGATTATGGAGAGGTTCATCCTGAGGGCGCTCACAGCGCACGTGCAAGACAACCAAGGGATCAGGCTCTGCCAGCATGGGTTCATGAAAGGCAGGTCCTGCTTGACCAACCTGATCTCATTCTATGACCAGGTGACCCACACAATGGATGAGGGAAAGGCTGTAAATGTTGTCTCCCTGGACTTTAGGAAAGCTTTTGACACTGTCTCCCACAGCATTCTCCTGGAGAAACTGGTGGCTCGTGGCTTAGACAGATGTCTTCTTCACTGGGTAAAGAACTGGCTGGAGAGCTGAACTCAGAGTTACACCCAGCTGGCAGCTGGTCACAAGTAGTGTTCTCCTGGGCTGAGTTTTGGGGCTGGTCTTGTTTAATATCTTT
>NW_010524274.1:0-6698 GCF_000687285.1 Phaethon lepturus | reverse complement strand
CCAGCCTGTGCTGATACCGGGGGTTGCCCCGGCTCAGGGCATGAGGTTCACACAGGCCTGTTCCTCAAGCTTGTGCAGGTCCCTCTGGATGGCATCTCGTCCCACAGGCATGTCAACTGCACCATGCAGCTTGGTTTCATCTGCAAACTTGCTGTGGGTACTCTCGATCCCACTGTCTATGTCATTGATGAAGATTTTAAAGAGTACTGGTCCCAGTACAGACCCCTGAGGGACACGACTTGTCACTGATCTCCATCTGGACATTGAGCCATTGGCCACTACCTTCTCAATGTGACCATCCAACCAATTCCTCACCCCCCCAACCGTCCACCCATCAAACCCATTTTGGGGATTGTTTGGGGAAGCCATGGACACCTTGCTCCCTCAAGTCCTGTTGCTGTAAATCTGATTTACATGGCTGGGAACAAATTTCTTATTTAGAACTGCATAAATTCAGTCTATTTCCCCAAAAGGATTTAGGATTGTGCTCATGTTACATGGATAAAATGGAGTTTTGGGTGTGGGGGATGACAAGGAGGACGTGCCTGAGCAAAATAATCATGCTCTGGGAAAGTGTTGCTTTGTCGTTAACAATGACCATGTGAAGGACAGTAGGCAAAATGCAATTATATCTGACTGCTGGTGCACCAGTGCTTCCCTGATGGATTTAGGATTCGAAGAGATGAGGTAATTCCCTAGATCCAGGCAAACAACTCACTCTAAAAACATAAATCTGATAATAAAGTAGGACGGGACCAAAACCTGTAACCAAAGTGTTTCAAACAGCCACAGAAATTTAGTGATATAGGGAAAAAACTCAACAAAATAGCAGAAGAAAAATTGTGCGTTAAATATCAGTTTAATCATAGACTACATACCTGACCTTAAGCATTTTCATCTTTAATTGGTAGTTTCTTCCTACATCTGCTTTTGTGGTGTTAGAAGGCTGAAAAATAATTGCTTTCGCTTGTGTTGACATGACACTGATGATCATTATTTGTCAGTATCACTGCCTTCTAACAGCCAACTTCAGGAATATTTCTACTCTAATGATAATTGAGTGCATTTATATACTGTCCTTTTGCGATAGAAGGGATGGAAAAGAGGAATATATGCAGCAGAACATGGGCTGGTGTTAAGAATTCATGACTTGATCAAATGAATATGTCTGCAAAAAACAGACAGAGATGCTATGGAGGGGATTCGCAGGTTTGAAGGAAACTTTGCAAATTAATTCTCAGCAGTCAGATAACACAACTTGACAGAACATGGCTAATGACAACATATGCGGTCATAATAACTGAATGATATGTCAATTATCAGTAACAACATAACACAGACAATGCTGCATTAACACCAATCACAGCTGAGCTACATGTTGATCAAAGAACCACCTCCTCCTGCCTCCCACCAATTTCATGGGCTACCTCTGGATGAAGGAGGAAGAGGGGATAATCCAGGCTGTCTACCTTCCTGTGGCTCAGGGCTCCATGCACTCCCAATACTACCTCCCTAAACCACACTGTACAGTTTACACAGCACCAGTTCCATGTCTTATTCCCCTGAAGACACATTTAACCACACCACAACAAGGTAATTCATTGCTTTATTACATTTTTTCCTATCCAGATTTTGAAGTCTATGAAAGAGCTGCTGTGCAAGAGTAAAAGACAACTCCCTAGAATCTCTGTTTTTTCACAGCTCATGTCTACATCTGTGCTGAAGGCAGAAATAGGCAATGGTTTCAAGTTCATTACTCTGCTTTATGAATGAAGGGTGGGGGCCAAATCCTGCTATAATGCAAACTGCTGAAAAGAAGGCAAAAAAGAAATCTGAAACACCTTCCCATGCGCACTGACTGTTACCACAGTACCTTGCCCACAGTACCATAGCCCACTTTGAGTTATGGAGCACGAGTGACTGAGAGCAGGCAGCGGAGGATGAGGGTTGGCACCCAGAGCTGGGCTAGAGAGCACATGCAGGAACGTGGGAGCACCAGAGGCTTTTCTTTGGGAATTCATTTCCAAGCCCCTCTGCATGTTTGTACTTTACAAAGCAGAACATATATCACAGGATGCAAGTGTTGCTATGGTAACCATCAGAAATAGCACCATACATATATAAACCAGCACACACTCCACAATGCACTCCCTTTGCTGACAGCGACTGGAGACCCTTCACATTTCTGAAAGTGGCTCTTTTCTTCATGCCTTATCACAAATCACTTCCTGGAGCAATGAAAATTAGTTGTTTTTACAAAGCCTCATTCTCTTGCGAGATGCTCTCAGAAAGTAGTCACTGTTTTTACAGTAAATCTGAAGGCTAGGCTTTACAGTCCGGAGACAGCCCAACACTTTAGTACTCACTGCATCGTGTTGGTGTATAAAAAGGAACAGGGAGGGGGCACTGCAGAGAGTCTCTTCCCTTGGCCATGCTTAATGTCAATGGTAGCATGAGGTTTCATCACATGAGAAGATGTCACAAACACTCAGGAACACTCCATCCTTCCACAGCCAGCCCTATGATCATGTGAATACTACTGCAGGACTCAGAGACCAAAATGGATAAGCACAGTCCCTACCACCGACACCTGCGTCTAAAAGACCGAGCTATTTCTGAGCAACAAGCTTGCTGTTGCTTGATGTGGAGAGAGCAACCTCACAGCTCTGGAAGCACCAGAGAAGTCTCTGGCATGTGCTTTCCCCTACCTGAGAATTTATGGCAGACAACTTACCAAAGGTGCCCCTTGGCAGGCAGTGAAGGCTGCATCATATTCCCACCTCTCTGAAGTGCTTGTATTTCCGCAGTTCCACCCAAGGCTTTTTCAGACCTCACTCCGTGGTCACAACTGACAGGGAAGAACACGTCTGATCCTTGCAGAGTCAGCACTATCTGATCCCTCCCTGAAGCCCTTAACCCCCATCGAGCCTCTCCACACACAGTCGGGGGGAGGATTACAGCACGTAAGAGCAAGTGCAATGAATTTGTTGTCTTTCAGCCTCACCTCTGAACACGCTGCCTGTTCCTCTTGTGTTGTTGGGCCCTATGAAGTTCCCCATCATCTTACTTGGGCAAGGCCAGACTAAATAATTCTGTCATCTACAGTGTCACTTCTCTGCTCACCGCCTTAGCCACCAAGCGATTAGGAACATGATGGCACCACTCTGCCTTTTGCTGCACTAAAAACCGTGCATCTCTCCTCTGTTTGTGGATGTGCCTCCTCCGCAATTTGCAGTGTGATTTCACCAATACAGACACAGAAGCAGCACTGGTCTAGCAATGCTGAGTCAAGCCAGTACAAGAATCAGAGGGGGCTTTACACCTCTATTAACACTGAGGATCTTGCCGAGGCCACCACTGGCCCCATGCTAAAGCTGTGCTGTAACAACTTCATGGCTCTCAGGATTTACATATACCCACATCCACTGCAGTCCCTGCTCCAAATAAGAACCTAGCCCTCTTCTGCTAGAAATTGAGCAAAACCAGGCTGTGCTATGACCCTTTCACTGGTCAAGGTACACAGAAGGCATGATCAAGTGGAAAAGGGAACAGAAGACAAAACCCAAAGAGGGCTGGTCTGAAATTTTCGCAGCACTTCCAGGATGTCAGCAAGCATCTGATTGTTTTTAAGGCAATTTTTGGAACGAAGTGCAATATATTTTGCATGTTCTTTTAGCATAGATGTGCCTTAATGTTGATAATAGTAAATGAAGTATGCCTAGGACTGTTCTTGAGCCAATTTGTTCACAGTTGCCCCTTTCTACATTATTGACCAGTTTTGCTCTCCAAAATATGATGGGTGATCTATCTGAGATGTCTGCTGGAAATGATCTTTGGCTTATCCTCACTCCTGAACTGTCAAGGAGAGCACCAGACCTCTTCATCCAACACCAGGAACAGAACCTGTGCTGACAATGAGACAGGACAGACAGCTGAGGTCCACCCCACAAATGTCTCCTGGCACTCTGACACATGCAGGCATTGCCTCGGGATGAGAGTAAAAGGGGGCTGAATAATTAAATAGAGCATGATGGGAGTCTAATGAGAGGCTGGTAGGACCCAGGAGAAACAGGTCAGCTCTACTCAGCAGTCTACGGTCAGATAGGAGAGGGCATTTGGGGGAGAGATGGTGGCACGACACTGCCTCTTCTGAAGCGGTGCACTGAAACCATTTCTGCAATGGCAACTACTAGCATGGGTCTCTCTGATCCCATCTTTCTTTTGATCAAATATGACAACAGAAAACCAGGCATCACATGGATCCAGTTGTATTTACAGAGAATCTGACACAATTTAAGGCTCAGGAAGGCATTTGAGTTTGTCCTCATCTGTCTTCCAAACAATCCAGTGCTTCAGCCTTTGCTTGAAACCCACAGTCTGGAGCTGAGATCTGAACCTCAGCCCAAATGCAGCCGTTAGTGGTATGGGAAACTGCTGGGATTTGCCAGGCCAGAGAGCAAATGAACATGAACTACCGAAAATCTGGACTGACCTGAACTCCCCAAAGTTTTAAAGACAATGTCGGAGTTTAACTTATCAAAATTTACTCCATAAGATACAAAGATGTAAAGTTAGGTAAAGATGAGCAGATGAAATGCACAAAAAAGGACAATTGCTTGATTAATCTCAAGAAATGGAGGAAAATAAACTATATTTTCAGGAGGACTCCGTTATATTTGTGTTTTAACCCAAAATAAGTCCTGAGACAGAGGTTTCCAGAGCAGCAGTACAACAAAACTGGGACTGCAGTAGCTACAAAGGTATTGAAAGCCCAGCAGAAACTTAATTCCATCCCAGATCAGTATCTGGACTACTTGCTGGCCTGTAAGTGGATTTACAATTGGAAAAACTTGGGAATGGCTGTTGTGACATGAGGCAGGAAGGAAAATAGCTGTCTGAAATCCAATACCCTTCTTCATCAGAGTATTTGTCCAAGAATCATGAAGGAGAACTGGAGGAAGAGTGGGTATTTCGCCTTTTATGTAAATCTAGGAATGAAAATATCCTGTGGCTGGAAGAAAAAGTAGTCTCCTCTTTACTGAAGCAGACGCTTAGTGCCAAGTGCTTACATGTGCCTTGAATGGACAATATATCTCATAGAGGACAACATATCTCTTTTGCTTGTAGCTAGGACTAGTTGTGAAGTGTAGAGAAAAAGGCCCCATTGTATTTACGATGCAATAAGAAAGGCTCTGCCAATATCTGAATCTCATACAGTTTTGTTCTAGGAGCTCACTGTTATTCAGTTTAGTACATGAACCTGACTCAGTGAAGCAACAACCTATGAAAATGGAAAGACATTCACGAATTAAATTAACTTGATCACAAAGAGAGGGAAGTGACATTTTGGTTAATGGATGAAGACTACAATTAAATTGGGAATATCAAATGTCTGAACTTTTCCCTGCATCAGTTCATTCAGATGTGCATCTATAAAAATGTAAACAAATTTCTCTCTTTCTCTGCTATTAAGTTGATAAATATAATTTGGTGACAGAGATGGTCACTGTCTTAGCAAAAAGCTTTCAAGCAGGCCCAGAGAGGGAAACCAAGCAGACACAGTTTATGCTAGGTCATAGCTTGGTGCTCCTTGATGTGCAAAGCTCTTTCCTCCCTACACAAAGGAGACTACATGCATCAGAGAAACCATATTCCTGGCTAACCTGGCAGTGGGAAAGGAGAGATCACAGCATCACTGAGGTTGGAGACATCTCTGGGGATCATCTAGTCCTCACCTGCTGCTCAAAGCAGGGTCAGGAAGATCAGGGTGCCCAGGACTGTGCTCAGCTGGGTTTGGGTATCTTCAAGGATGGAGACTCCACAAACTCTCTGGGCAACTTTTTTCAGTGTTTGTCCACCCACACAGTAAAAATGATTGTACTTATATTTAAATGGAATTTCCTGTATTTCAAGTTGTCCCCATTGCCCCTAGTCCTGTCACTAGAGTCCACTGAGAAGAGTCCAGTCTTCACTCCCTACCATCAAGTGTTGATGATTGATAAAATCCCCAAGTTGTCTCTTCTTGAGGCTGAACAATCCCCAGCACTGGACCCAGCATGCCAGATGTGTCTCACCAGAGCTGGGCAGAGTGAAGGACTACCTCCCTGACCTGCCAGCAATGCTCTTCCTAATGCAGCCCAGGACATTGGTGACCTCCTTTGCTGCAATGGCACACTGCTGGCTCACGTTCAGCTTCTTGTGCACTGGGACTCCCAAGCTCTTTTCTTGCAAAGCTGCTTTCCAGGCATTTGGTCCCCAGAGTATACTGGTGCATGGGGTTATTCCTCCTCAGGTGCCGGACTTGACTTTTCTTTTTATTGGATATCATGAAGTTCCTGCTAGACCAATGCTCCAGCCTGTCCACGTCCCTCTGAATGGCAGGACACCCATCTAGTCTATCAATCACTTCTCAGCACTTTTACATTATCTGCAAACTTGCTGAGGGTGCACTCTGTCCCATCATCCAGGTCATTAACGAAAGTGTTTGACAGTATAGTACCCAGTACCAACCCCTGGGGTATACCACTAGTGAATTGCCTCCAGCTGGACTTCATGCTGCTGGTAAACCAGTCTTGAGCTTAGAGGAGATGATATCTGAATATCAATGAGCTGTCCTGGACCCCTCTTATTTCCAGAACCACATCCCACAGGATTCTTCCAACCAGATCACTGAATCACAGAATCACAGAAACACTAGG
>NW_010524273.1:0-50087 GCF_000687285.1 Phaethon lepturus | reverse complement strand
GTCTGTTTTTCCCATGACAGTAATTGGTGAGCGATCTCTCCCTGTCCTTACCTCCATCCATGAGCCTTTCTTTATATTTTCTCTCCCCGTCCAGCTGAGGAGGGGGGTGACAGAGCGGCTTTGGGGGGCACCAGGCCTCCAGCCAGGGTCAGCCCACCATGCTAGCAAAACACACTGCTGCTGAGTTCACACAGGGCTTTTTTTCCACCTTGGATTTCTGTATCACCCTGTTGATATGGAGAAGATGCTGCAGGAGTCATTGAGTTAATGGGGCCCAGAATCCTGTTTTCCCTCAAACCCAGCTGACACCAGGCCTCAGCACTGAGCACTGTTGGTCTCTCACATCTCTCACTCCTTGCCACAGCACAGCATCATTCTGAATTCCTCCTTTTGAGACGAGTGGGCACTTGTGCTGCTACCGTCTTTTTTTAAATGCTGCAAAGACTCCCCTGCCTCTTGAGAGCTTCATCTGCCTTTGAATCCCTGGCTCAGGGTGCCCCAGAGACGCAACCAACAGACCTGGGCAGCCCCAGGAAGGCAGGCTGCTACACGGCCAGAGCCGCAGGTGAGCATGAACCACACTGGTGCTGCCGGAGCTCAGGGTTACCCAAGGACTTCAGTCAAATCAAACCCTTCTGTGATGCATTTTCCTTTTGCCACATTGGGAAGTCCCAAAACCTCAGTGCTGTTCTAGGAAAAAAAATAATCTTAGTAGCTTTACCCGGTGACATTTTAGCAGAAAAACATCTAGCTCTTACTGAAAGGCAGTAGGAGTCTAGCTCCAGCCTTGAAGCTCTGCAAACACCACCACCAGACGCCTGCTTACACCTGCTGGTGGACTAAATGTATTCATAATTCTGGCTCCTGCTTTACATCGGATCGGTCTTAACAGTCCAGAACATTAAAGAAAAATAACCCTGGTACTGAGCTGAATATCGTGAGGTGGGGTTCAGTGCCTGTCTCGCAAGAGCAACTTCCCTCGCAATAAGGAGAAAATCTTGCAGGGAAGTGAAGGACTAAACTGACAGCAGGATCATCTTTCTATTAATTAATGCATCAAAACACAGGCTGAGGATCTGTTAAGTACTTAGCGAGGCTCTTAGGACCTGACTTTATCCATGTGCAGGAATTCTATCACTCACCTGTGAACCAAAGTCACTGCTGGCACAGGGCACGGAGGGGGCGGATCAGAAGGGCACTTGAAAGTGATGGGCCAAGGAAATAGTGAAAGCTCCTGTATCTAAATGCAGAGCATCAACTGTGCGTGGAAGTAGCTAGTCAGGCTCACCTAAGATCCCAGATCCCCTCGGTGTGACTCAGGACAGCCAGCTGCAACCATCAGGAGACTATAACATTATAAAGTGAAGACAAGCAATAGGCCTATCCATTGTAAATAGGAGATTTCTGTATTATTATTCAAATCAGCCTCGATCAGCTACTGCCATTCCTTTGATCTACTCTGCTAAACAACAGCTAGCGGCGCTAAGGCACATTCAGACTCCTTGGGATCCACAGCTAAAAGTATTAACACCTCGGAGTGGCAGCTGGAAATGAACTGCTTAGGCAAAGAGGAGGAGGAAGAAAAGACAGTAAATGGAAAAATGCAATTTTCCAAGCAAGCTGTACCATTGAAATAACTGACTTTCCACTGCTCTGCCAGTGGCAGAGAGGAACTGAAAAGGCAATTAAGCTGTCTCCTGTCATAATCTTAATTTGTGCTTTTGCATATTAAGCTGGAGTGACTATGTCTCTACTTTAACATTTTACTATGTTTAATTCCCAAATTTCACTCATTCCCTCTCACTGCCAGGGATGAGAACGCCCCTTAGTGATGCATTTGCTCAGGGCTTTACAAATTATAAAGATGTCCATATTTCCAGGAGGCTCCTGTGAACCTGCAACTACCTCCAAACAGAGTCTTGGAAATATTTTAAGGACAGCAAGACTTTTCTCAAGTTATATGGGAAGTCATACTGCTGTGTGGACCCATAGGCATTTTCCCATGGCAAAGGAATTTCAATTAATTTCAATTTAAATTTCAATTAATTCCTGTTTAAATTAGAGCACCGATTTTCAGAGCCAGTATCAGCCAGTTGCTCTTGGCCTTACAGCCTGGTACTGTATAAAGTCCTGAAATCAAGATTAAATGTCTTTCTAAAAGCTCTGTGGCCTAGAAGAGGAGAGCATTTGCCATTGGAATGGCATTTGCTGACCTGCGTTATTCAGCATTCCTCTAATGTTAATTTCTAGCTTTAAAATATGTAATTCTGTAAAACTGACTCACTCCACATTCCACAGTTAGGAAGTTCATAAAGAAAAGATGGCTTTGCCCGAAGCACTCTGTGGCTTTATCTGCTGAGATGTCTGCTTTCACTTGTACGTTTCTAGGAGTGCTCAGTGAAATCTGTGAAGACCTCTGTGGAGGAAGCCTGTTCTAGAGGGAAATAATAGTGCTTGTAATTGTTCTGCAGAATCCTGGAAAATGTCTTGTTTCCATTTTCCTTTACTAGTATTAAATGTTAATGCAGGAGTGTCCATTCATATTCATTATTCATCTGCCCTTGAATTTTTAACCAACATGTGCTCGAGATTATTTCAGAAATTCTGTATTTATAGAGAGCTGGGAGTGAAGAGCTATTCAGCTGGGTGATAACTGCTGTCACACTTCAGTATCCATTTTCAGCAAAAATAGGTGGCTGATAACCATAATCGGAAAAATTGTTAAATTTCACATACGAAAGGATGCCAGGAGTCATATGCTCAGTAAGAGTATTCGTCTCTCCTGGGGATCTGTCTCAAGAGCTGTGTGATCTCCAACACCCCCAGTGTGAAGACTCTGAGAGCCTTGTGTTGGCTCTCAGCATGATGATGAATTTCACTTTCTAAGAGCCAAGTTACATGATTCGTTACAGAGAATTTTTTTTTTCTCAAATATAGCTTATTTCTGCATCATCTTCCCCAGGAGTAATCCAAGTGCAAACTGCACCTTTCTTTTAAAGCGTTTGGAATTCAGCTTTGTTTTCTCTTTCCTTTTTTCACTTTATAAATAGTTTGCAAATCGGTATTCATGTTTCAATTGTGTTGACTTGATGTCTTTAGCACTCTTCACTTTTTAAATAAGAATCATGATATTTAGAGTGTGGGGGTTTTTTCAGCCACAGCTCTTGGAATCTCTAATGTGTGAGAATCTCAGTTTGCACTTAGAAGGGTATTTGTAGCTTTGTATTGCAAAGGGAGTAGGAAAATATCACACAAATACGCTGAGAAGGACTAACAACTGGAAAGCAAATAGAAGAACTTTATATTTATTCTCAAAAGAAAATTTACACAACTTTCCTGCTTCCCGCAATTTTTTTCTCATTTACCTATAGTTTTGTGGGAGAAGGGAAGAGAAAATACATCTCTCCTTCTGCAGGCACCTGAGAGATGAGAGACTCATTTTCTTCTGGAGCTGCCTTCCCCTGACTATGCAGAAAGGTCAGAGGATGGGATTCAACCCACACAGCCTTGGGGACCAGCCCAGGTGCAGAAGCCTCTCTATAGTCACTGCAGATCTAGCGAATGGGGTTTGGGTGTTCTGCATTGCACCAACTGTAGGTGTTGACTTTGGTGATACAAATCTGCTCCCCGTTGTAGTCAGTAGAGCACGAATGAACACAAAGTGGCCTGGGGGCATCTATGCTGGGGCAGACTGGGAGATTGGGTTCCCTGCTTTAATTGACTGAGTGGATAAACCCAGAGCTTGCAGGTGACAATTTGATCTCCAGGAGAGCAGAGCCATGGTAGAGATTAGAAGGAAGCTGGCAGGTAAGTTGAGTCTCCTTTCTTACCTCAGACAAAAACTCTGGGTAAGGTGTTTTGTAATACTTCAATTTCTGATACTTAGGACACTTTCCCATCATATACCTACAGTTTAAGGAGTAGATTTTAGACCGGGGCACAAGCCATCAGTTACAAACAACGTTGCGTTCCCTGACTCTATCTGTCTTTAGCTCTTGCTAGAGAGCTATGACCACTGTGAAAATGCAGGAAAGCAGAATGCCTTGCCCCAAACAAGGAACTGAGTGAATTCTCCACTTAGAGAGGTTTGCCACAGCAGTCTGGCACACTAAAATGTGTACAGAGAAAATGACAGAGAGGAACGGTGCACAGATGCAGATTCCACCCAAAAAACAACAGAATTTGAGAGCTACAGACAAAAAAATTGAATGAGCAATTTGAACAAATATCTGCAAAGCTTTTATTTCAGAATTCATAGCATTATGGCAGTTTTCTTCTGAACATTCTGCCGCCTTCTCTTTGAGAAAACAATTTGGTTGCGGCTGTGGGTCAATGACAAAAGAATAATAAAATAAATAATAAAATAAAATATAATAATAAAACCACAAAGATGTGGGCATTGGGATGCTCATCTGGTTAGTTTCAAGTATTCCCGGGAGCCATCTGGTGAATAAGAGCAGATAAAATGAATTACCTGAAACTCAGGTGCCAAAAGTCTGCTATGGATAGGATTTAGACAGTACTAAAGGCAATCTGAACCTCGATCTCCATCTAAAAGAGACACCTTACTTCCAAGGGAAACGTGCTTGCCTGTGGAATAGATAGCAACATGGAAACTAGAGCTCTTCATAGACAAAACAGTGCAAGTGCATCTCTCCCGACACTGGTCTCATGCTGGTCTTCACCAAAAGAACTGTCCTTTCTCTGCCTGGCCAGTCTGAAACACTCGCTCCGCACGCGGAAGCTAGCATAGCTTGGACCCGGGGCAGTTTTAGCAAGGCACTGGTTTGCAGAGGCCCTGAAAGCCAGGCTGTTTGCCAAAGTTTTTATGCATTGATCGGTCATTGTCAACACATACGGCGTGCCAGGCTCAAGGATCAAAGCAAGCGCTCTCCCCGAGTTAGAAATTCTCCACAGCGGTGAGGAGGGTTCTGCTCAGGGGTGCACACACGATCCATTTGTAGAGCTTGGTGACTGGGCACCGTCCCCTGTGTGTTCAAGAAGAGGCAGGCCACCGCGTCTGCCCTACGAGCTTGATGGTTTCAGCCCTGACATGGCTGCAGTCAAGCGGGAGAGAAAGGCGAGGAGTAAACAGCATCAATAACCACCTCATAACAACTCCATTGCACTTCATTAACCCTCATCAGGCACTGGTCTTCTCTCCCCAAGTACACCCAATCTCCCTCCATCTCTGAGCGGGTTCTTGGCCAGGCCAGTGATTTCCACTCACAGCTGATGCCCTGCCACACCACCCTTTTATGACCCTTGAAGTGGTTTTGAGACAGCGTTGCTGCCAAAAAAGGCTGCCCAGACCTCTCCATCTGCCTGGGTGTTTGTTCCCAGCCTGTCTGCCCTGTGCTGGGGCACACATGGACACGGGACGGACAGAGTCTGGGAACCAAGGGGACAGACACCCATTTCCAGTGGCGGTACTGGACGCTGCGGAGCCGCACCAGTGCTCACCGTACGTCTGGCTCCGCAGGGCAGTGACACACAAGCTCTGCAGATCTCCCCAGGCTGATTTTGGGGGTTACTACCAGAGCAGCCTGAGACCCCTCCTTACTCTAGCTCATTTTCTACCAGGCCATAGCACATAAGGCAACAGGCTGGAGAAACGGGGTCCGTAACTATGATCCCAACTCTAATCACCAGGGCTTGTGGGCCAGACCCCCACCCTTGCAGGGGAAGCCCACTGCAGCCAGCAGACACCGGCCATCTTAATCACATCCCCGCCACGGGAAAAACCGCAGTGTCGGGCTTGGGTTGTATAGCACCTTGCAGATGGTCTTTCTCAGCATGGTGTAAAGCACTGTCACCCGCAGGATGTCCACTGCCACCCCCTCAGCCTCTCTCCTTCCAGATCCTCTTCTCCTGCTACTTCAGCCTAATTCCAGCCCACACTGATTTTACCTTCCTGCTCTCCTGGACCTCCAGTCCCTTTTTGACTGCAGCAGCACTTACGGAGCTTAGGTACATGCAATGAGCATGGGTGACCTTCCCACACATTCCTGGCCTTTTAATATATTGCTTCTCCCAAGAAATATCAGGCAGGATTCTGTTGTAATGAACTCAGAGGTGACCTTTTCTCAAGGCCCAAATACTCAGGCGTAGATCCAAAATAAGAATTTTTCTAAGTCATACTAAAAATCAATGGCAATTATGCATTTAAATGCTTTGCAGAGTTGGTCTTCTGTGGTGACAGCTATTGAGAAGTATTTGGTTTTTAATGAAAATCTAAATTTTCCATAACCATGGCAATAAAAAGATGGATTGCAGTTAAAGTTTTCAGTTTTCTTTTTTCATTATTATTATCTCCCTGAGGTCAGAAACAGAAACATAGTTCTGAGTAAGGAGAGCCTTTTCCAGAAAATGTTACAGATATTTAAGCAGTGTGGAGAATGGAAGAGCCATTCACAAAGGATTGTGAGTATCTGGGAAGAAAGATGGGAACAGACCTTTTAGCAGGGACTGTTGCAATAGAACAAGGGGTAATGGTTTTAAACTAAACGAGGGCAGATTTAGACTAGGTATAAGGAAGAAATTTTTGACAATGAGGGTGGTGAAACCCTGGCCCAGGTTGCTCGGAGAGGTGGTGGATGGATGCCCCATCCCTGGAAATATTCCACGTCAGGTTGGATGGGGCTCTGAGCAACCTGGTCCCATTGAAGATGTCCCTGCTCGTGGCAGGGGGTCAGACTAGATGGCCTTGAAGGGTCCCTTTCAACCCAAAGATTCTATGATTCTGTGATTCTATGATTTCTGACCAGAATGAAATGACTATCAAAAATGTGATCAGAAAGAATGTTGAGTATACATGTTGCATATATTTATTAGCGTAAGTGGTATATATTTTAGATCAACATTTCATTCTGAGAATTTTTTTTTATTGTTTTGTACAACAGTACAAGGCACTTGGTTTGTACTGAATTTTAATCCACAGATGCCTGAGCGATTCACAAGATAGATGTCATCCAGCAGAAGTTCATTTTGTGTTGGCCTTCGTAGAGCATTTTCTAACATTGCCTACACACACTATTTTATGTTTCTTGATGGAAAAATACTATACAGATCTTGCAGAAAGAAGAGAAAAAATGTGAGGTAGACATATAGCATGAAAAATCTTTGCTGAAATGTAGAATCAGACACATTCCCAAGCAGTTGAAGGCTGGGTACTATAATGAAGAGCATTAGGAAATATCAATATCGTTACCAGAAGAGCATGCAGGAGATAGAGAGCATCAGTTTACATGGAACAAATTTGTTCCAGAGACTGTTCCATGAGTTTAGTAACAATCAGTCTTATTCCTATGAGTCTCTTGAATTTACTAGTATAGATACAGCCTTATTTTCTCAGTAGCTTTTATTGCCCCTTGAAACATCACTCTAAAATGACTCCCTCTATTCACCTTGAAATAATAGTGGTTTGTAAATTAATTTGAAAAGCACAGCCATTCCCACTTCCCTGACTTTCAGACTTGCATGTTAGACAAGACAGATTGTTTTCCCAGGCCTTGGGGAACATCCATGTGTTCAACAGCAACATGGGACCACAGTGATACAGGAGGACCAAAGGAAGAAGATAGCATTTTTCAGCAGCTCACAGCTACTTCAAACATGAAGTGGTTCTCCTTGGACCAGCAAAAATTACTTTCTTGATGCCTGAATTATGTTAGAAGTGACAACTATGCATCAAGATCCTTCTTCCTCTGTTGGAGATCTTCAAAGCCAGTCAGAAAAATGGACACTAGAAAGATTTATATCTTTGATTCCTGCTGGTCTTTGAAGAATTTTAACACCTCCACAGCTGATAACAAGCATTTAAAGCTGGCCTTTAGGAAAAGTCTATGCTAAACCTGTAAAAAATCTATTACTTATGCCTCTTATATGTACCCATGTGTAAGTGTACTCTTTTCCTGATGGTGTTGTTCTTTGAAACACTCCAAACAAACATCAACTCATCCTTAAGACATTATTTTCTGAGCTTGGCTAAATAAGCAAAAGATAAATCTACTGGTAATGCAATTAAGTCATAATTATACAGAAATACATATGCAATTACTTTCCCATCCTCATTAAAGTTGAATGAATGCTTAGGGGTTTAACTACTTTTTAACTACAGAGCAAAAGAAAGTTAATTAGATAGTTGCAAAATTTTACATTTTAACTTTTCCTAGAAGAAGTGTGACAATAACTGCCTTCGAAAAAAGTTGCTCTAGTTCTTTGAGAGAAAAATACAGCTAAACATTTTGTGCAAAGAAATTAAGAATGCAAGCAAAGTGTATTAATAAAAATTCAATTATACACTTATTGCATGTGCAATTTTCAACAAATTGCATTGCAGCAAGATTTCTCTCTTGGATAGGCACTACATTTCCACCAGAAAAAACAGCTCGAGGTGATATCTAATGAAGCTTTGTTAAAAGAGTGCAACAAAGGAGATTAAGTCTTGTTAAGGGCATGCCAAATGAGGACCTCCTGAATGTCATGTAAGAAAGGACCCTGAAGATCAGTAGTGTGTGTACGTGGAATTAAGTGCTTACTGAGTTATAGTCACCCATGCAGACACGAGGGGCTCACACTGGTGCCGCTAACATGGCTTTGACCAACTCACTTGTCCAGAAGCATGGAAGGGGTCCAGCTGCCAGGCATGTGGGAACAAGGATAAATTCCAGTAACACCCCCAAATTACACCCTGCAGTTAGGATTTTCTCTTGATCCACAGTTCTAAGTTTTTAGATTTGGAGTGTTCATCCCCTACATGAATTTTACAGGAATTAAATTAAATCCTTTTAAATCCCATGCTAGAACAGCAGGAGCTAAAGGGCCTGCAACAGGGAAGTTGGGGCTTCTCAACTCATCGCTGTTCTTTGGGCAATCTGCTGAGCGAACACCAAGGAAGATTAGCTCCTGCAATTCCCAGTCCAAGGGCCCTTGATGATACGAAACGCTGGACTTGGGGTGAGAGACACCTCTCACTTGACAGGAGAGCCAATTAAATACCTGGTAAAGGCTGGCATGATGGACAGAGAGAGGAAGAAGAGAATTTGAAGCACCTGGCATTCCCCAGAGGGAATGCTGTAATTAACATCTCTTAGGGACATGGTTTGTCGTGGAATTGTCTTTCCCTCAGGCAGAAAACGCAGTACGTTATTATTCTTTCTCCTCTCCCCAGCTGGTTAGTTGGCTGATGAAATTACGTGATCAATATGTCACACAAAGACTAATCAAAAGTCTGGCTAGACAAAATCAGTTAGCATGCAATTACCTTTGGTGTATTAGGGGCAACGCACTTCAGCAAGCCTCGCCTATGTTCTAAAAAAAGTCTAACAGTACAGTGTCACCTTCGCTTTCTTCCAGTTACCATCCTGGGCAGTGGAGAGGACCCAGCTCCCCTCTAAGCCCCGCCAAGATGCAGAGAGAAGGCATCCCCTGCTGCTCTCTCGCCTGCAAGCTGTTTTGCTCGCTGGGTTTGCAGGCTCAGCAGTGCTAGAGCAGCAGCTTTCAGTCCACTTGACTTGCTTTCTAAGAAATGTATTGCACATCCTTTGACACCTAAGGAACAACAAGAGATTTGTACCGGTGCAACTGGGATAAGTATCTGGCCCTTAGGTCCTGTTCTTTCTCTCCTCCACTGTCAAGTTCTCAGTCATCACCCCAGTCATCCACGGCGCAGGTTTGCAGCTGCCTGCACCGTCAGCGTGTTCGTTTTACCATGTCCTTTACCAGGAGAAGATAACTTCCAAGTAAATCCAGACAGGCAAGAAAAAAACCACAGCTCTTTAGAGAGGCTATGCTGAAAGAAGCAGGGAGCAAATTGGGAGTTCCCTGTGTTAAATGTATACCCTCTGTGCCTCGATCTGGTGACCACGTCCGCGCACAGGCGTGAGCAGCAAGCTGTCAAGCTGTTTTACTGCGAAGACAGATGAGTCAGCCCAGCAGAGATTCCCTTATGGCATCTGAAGTGTGGGTTTTTCCAGAGCAAAGCAGCCTCCTGTGCCTCTGCCACTATCCCTGGCTAAAAGGCATCAGGCAACCCGTCCCAGCAAGCCTGGCACCAGTAAACAGCCTGCTGAGCAATTCCAGGTTGGAGCAGGACGTAGCTGTGATGGTGACGGAGGGCAGACAGGCTCACAAGGGTACAGCATCCTTATCTCCGGTCCTCCTCACCTCCAGTATCTTGGGATTATCCTCAGAGGAAAGAAGGTCATTGGCCAAGAACACTAATCACTTTTCGTGACACGGAAAACAAGCCCAGAGCTATCCATGTTGCTCAGTAGGGTCTAAGTCTTAATTTAAGACATAGAGAGGAAAAGCAGGGAAAGGCATTGAGTTGCCACAGGGGTAAGGACAGTCAGCAGCTTACTGGGAGCCCATCTGTTCTCATGGGGCCTCCAAGGCCACAATATGATCTATTCCTTGGTCACAACTGCAGGAAAAGAGTAAAACGTTGGCTTTGGCAGCCGGGTACTGTCACAATTGGCCTTCCTGGGAGAAAGAGCTTCATAGGTAAATACCAGTAAGTCAGACAGACAGACTGTCGGCTAGGAGTGTCCAGCTAGACACACACGTACAGTCTCTCTCTCAGAGTCTGTCTCAATTCCATCACGTTGCAGCCACAAAGTCATGTCCAAAGCAAGTTTCCATCCCAGAGACAGCTGCCAAGCAGGAAGAAAGTTCAGTGCCATAACGCAGTCTAAGATTGGCCATGAGAAAAATGCACTTTATCAGCTGTTCATTCCCATTGCTGGGAATTTGTGGCTGAGAGATCATTCAGGCAAAAGCTTTCTGAAGGGCTTCAGGGAGGTGGTGATCATGGTAAGGCCACAGCTTTGGTATCGTGGCTGTAATGATAAGGACAAAAAAATGGGGTAGGTGTATGAGTCTATTAAGAGGGTGGACTAAGAAATACCTGGTGTGTATGAAGCTTTTGTATCACCAGACAGAGTGGGCTTTAAGTGGGAACACAAGAATGGGTATCCCTGTAAAAGTACCAGGGCCTGCCTGTGTAGATCTGGATGATCTCAAGAGTCAGGCAGATACTCATCCTTTTTGTTCTGTTGGGTTTTCTCTACTTTTTTCGCCCTTAGCACCCCAAGCCTCAGAACAAAAGATAACTAAAAGGCACTTGCCTAGCACATTTTTGAATCTGCTAGTGATCCTTTGGGTGGAGTGCCTTCCTACTCCATCTGGCAGCACAGAGGAGAAATAGGAAAGGCCAATCTAACTTCTTTACACTGGCATTATTTCATGAACAACTTTATTTTGTTTTCTCCTGAAGCTCACAGTTTCAGCCTTTCAGGCTTTTGTCATTTCTCCTGCCTGCCCTCAGCCAGAGTGACTTGACCTTGGATCAGAACAGCCTGGCAGAGTGAAATTAGTCTTTTGTTGGAGACAAAGAGCTAAATTGATTTGAGGAAAGGTAGATGATGGCAACTAGTTCAGCAGACGCTTCTCTTGATTTTCTGTGGAAGTAGCTTAGATGTTATGATGGGTAGCAGTAAAAGTCCTCAATGACAGATATTTTCACGTGCATCTTTCATTAGTCCCTTGTTTTACTGAAAGCCACAATATTGCTATACTTTTATTAAAGCAAGTGAAAGCAACCAGAAAGAATAAATACCTTAATCTAACTCTTATCCACTCTCTGATCTGCCAGGAAATGGTTATTGCCTTTCAGAAGGTTTTCGGAGGCCAGCTGCAGTCAGTTCAGAGGCTAAGAGCAAACCAGCTGCCGGGCCACAGATAGATCATAGTCACATGCGGTGTTAAACCATCGGCCTTGCTACAAACTGCATTTAATATATTGTCAAAAGCTACTTCCTACTTCTCACATGCAAGTAGACATTTATCAGAGGTCACTGGTAGCTGTGAGCTTCAGTGGCCCATGCTAAAATGGCTCACACTGCTAAATGGCTTGGTTTATTCTAATAAAATAGCACTTTACTGGGCTGCTGCAAGGGTTTTGTCAACACTAGCCTGCTCCCAGCAGCTTGTATTCCTACCACCACTTACTGATGGCACTTAACTGGTACAACTACCTGGGCACATACAACTAGGCAGTTACAAGGGTGGTCCCTGTGCACATTCATTGAGGTCTCAAGGACAGAGAAGTTTATTCCTACATTGTTCAGGTCCAGTAATACAACCCCCTTATAGGAAGTCCAGGGATTGGTGTACATCTCTTCACTCAAGCAATAACCACTCTGTGCCCACTCCCAAAAGTAGTGTTACTGGGTTATGGCTCAGCAAGGCTGAGGACAAATTAATCTAACTACATATCTCCAATACAGGCATCTACAGCCCTGCTAAGAGTCACCTGAGACCGCTGTTACAGCCAGCGTATAAGATGGCTTTCTCCAGTGAAGGGCCTGGAGGAATTTTTATGGAGGAATTTTTTCCTCTTCAATGGCCATTAATGCTCTGCTTAAAAACAGAGGGACTTGTTTTCCAGACCTCTCAATCCTGTACTTAGAAATGGATGGGGATTGTGTGTCAAGATGGATTTGCATTCCAGGAGAAAAAGGGCTGAGAGAAAACGTGGCTTTGCTCCATTTTCAGTGCTTCAACATTTTTCCAGGGGAAATGCTGAATTTTTCTTTTTTTGGTTGGGGAAGTCGAAGCAAAACAATTTAGAGATGAGGCACTGGGGCTGATCCTGAGTCCATCAGATACCTCACATGAATTTCAGCACAGATTCCGTGTGCTTCTCTTTTCAGACATAATGAACCATGGCAGTACAGGACTGATGCATCAGTCCAAAGAAAACCACGAGTTCAAGGCAAGAATGAGTGGGAATAAGGTGCAGAGTATCAATTCTAGAAGGAAACACTCACAAACAAGTGAACTGACTAGTACGGAAAGTGTTCTATGCAGTAGTGTCGAAAAGGTCTTTTTAATGCAAGGCCTTGGACATTTTCCATTTTTATCCTTCACCCAAATACAAACAAGGGAGAAAATATTGGTGCTTCCTGTGGCAGGATAATTCCAATCTTCAATCAGCTGCTTCTGCTGCCTTTTACTAATGCTCTGAGAGGTGCCTGGGTTGCTGCTTTCCCTGGCAGATCGAACAAGGGATGAGATGCTTTGATCTTTCACATTCTAATGGATTAATTTCTTGCCTTTAACTGAACTGCAATGAATAATTTGAATTACAGTTAGCAAATCTCTGTGCAGGGTCAGCACCTGGCAAAGAACAATACTAGGAAAATAAAGGACCTTCTAGATGAGACAAGATGAAAATATAATAAAGAGAAGGAGCAGCTGGGCGCTTGGCACGCTTCCCAAGGGATGCGATGAAGGCATCATCGCCACAAGGAGTTGTGACAGGCGAGCTAACGTGCTAGTGTGATTGAGAGCTGTAAATCCTGTATCTCATAACTCATGACTGATACACATTTCTACTTAAGCCAGTCAGTCTGTCCGTCTGCCTACTCATTTGGCGTATAGTCACTTCTAGGCATCTCTTAACGTAAGCAATGCTCTGAAACTTGTTCCATTTCTGGGACAACTTGAGGTGGGTGACTAGGATTTCACAAGGCTGCCTGCTGTTGAACGTTGGTTAGTCTCCTGGTTTCTCGCTGCATAGCCCATGTAGCAGCTCCGGCAGCTGACTGTAAAACCAACTATCATGTATTCCTCCCCCCAGCAGCCTGGAGCTGTGAGGAACAGAGTTAGCCCAGTGGGTGACCCTGGCCTTGGATGAACAGGCAGAAGGAATGACAGTCAGACATGCTTTTCAGCCAGGAGACCCCCCTTTCTTCCTCCTGCTGTTAATCCAAAGCCTTTCCTTGGGGATCCTCCCGGGGATCCTTGCTATGCAGTGATGTCTGCAGAAACGTACCACGATCACTATCGGCTTGGATACCGTCACTAAGAAAGTTGAGCCAAGGCCATGGCTGGGCACAGACCTACTGCCAGATGGGATGCTCCAAGAGCAGATTGGTACTTCAACTTGCTAGAAGACCATGGGGCCTGGAGGAGGAGGAGTTGTATTCCTCTTTAGGTGTTTATCATCTGTGTAGGTCAGGGGTATATAAAGAGGTCACAACTGAGGCAACTGCAAGATCTCCTTTCCTGGAAATGCTCTACTCCATAATACACTGTATCTAAATCAGATTTTAAAAGCTAAATTGCATTTAAAATAATATTTTCAAAGAAGTGGATAATGAGTTAACAGTGACCATAATGTTCTTCTCCTGTGCCACTCCTCATACGAAACTGTGATATGATTCCCGAGAAAGCAACCTCCACAAGCACCCTACAAAAATCTCTCATTCAGAGCAGCTCTTGAACCTGTGAATGAACTCTGAAAGGACTACGCAACACCCCAAAGCAAACAGATTCTCCAGCACTGGATTAAATCAGAAACTCTTTTTTTTTTCCTTAAAAAGGACTGGTTTCAGCCTTAAATTCTGGGTCTGTTGCACAACAAAGTCGTCGCTGAATCAGACAAATAAAATTAATTCTGTCATTATTTGGGAACAAAATTTCACACATTTTCATGCATAAGCATTCAAAAAAGGTTACCACAAGTGTTAAATTCAATTCAGTGTCCTGCAAGAGATGTGTATGTATGACTGCCTAATTATAATTAGAACCACAGAGTTAAAAAAAAAAAATCTCTTCATTATAAGAATGTAATTGCCTTTGTTAATTGCCATGAAGTTGCAGATCTTTCTCTTAGCTCTGGCCTCAATGCTTGTCTTTGATTTTAAATAGAGGCATTGTACTCCAGAAGCTTTGTTTAAATGATGTGGGCTTTGTATAGCATTTTTAATACTTTTCACAGTGACTACACATGAAGAAAAATATAGACGTCAAGGTTATCAAGCATGCAAAATAATAGCAGTACTGAGAGTTTTCTGTACTGTGGTGCTGTGTCTGATGAGAGGTGTAGTTTGGAGGCCAAATTCCCTGTTTTTCTGTAGGCGTGGGGCACCACGGATTCCCCCTGAGAAGCAAACTTAACTGCAGTCTAGGACGCTAGAGAGGGATTCAACTCATGTGGCCTTTGGTCAAGGAACATGAGCACATGCATCTGAGTGCTGATGTCAAAGCAAAGCTATCACAGTTATATAGGCTATAGCATAAGGACCTCATCAGAACCCAAATAAGCTCTTATCCATCCTTAGAGGCTTTGTGAGATGCTTCAAATGTGAACCTAGGGATTCTAATCATCTAAATCCTATTTATTTAGCTTAGTACTTCAACATAAAATAGGACAGAAGACACCTAGAAATAAATTCAACCCAAATTGGAAAAAAAAAATTCTCTACCCAGAAAAGGAGACTAGACCTGGTATGTCCTGTCACTGCCATGCAGAAAACCTTCAATTTAAAGCAGCATTTAACACAAAACTATGCGAAAGGCAACCTGAAGATGTTCTGTCATATCTCATTTATGCTCTGATGCCACAATAAAAAGGGAGCATTCCCTGTCAGCACAACAGTCCTTCTCTTTCAAAGGCTACAAAAATCACCAAAGAATTGAAGTCCTTGATGAAGGCTATATGTGAAATACCCTTCTTTCTGACCCTGTGGAAAATCACAGAACCACAGGATCATTAAGGTTGGAAAAGACCTGATGCCTTTCTTCAGACAGCACAAAAATAATAACAGAAATTGTTGGGTTTTGCTGCAGATATTGGTGACTTTCATGCCACGGGAAATGGCTAGCTTGCTGATTTGCTTTCAGTTAAGTTGGGGGGTCTGCTGGTTCCTAAAGTACTGACAAATTAAGCTCAGTATATGGTTGCGCCAACCCGCTGTACGCTTGCACCACTCTCGGGCATGGCTGGAGCGGCAGAGGCACTTTATATCTCATAATATTAAACCTATGATACAAGGGGAGACTGTCAACTACTGGAATTCAGCAACACTTTGAGAAGGAATCACCACCTGAGCCGTTCTCCAAGGTCCAGCTGCCATTTCCCTCGCAAGTTCCACATATAACTATTTTCTTCTTACCGTTGAGGGAAGGTGTGGTGTACTTGTCTCTAAATATTTCAGCAGAAAATACTGCTTAGCTTCTGTCCACTTAATTTGCATCAGACCAACAGCCAGGATTTAGTTGAAAAATTGAACATGGTCAATATAGGCCAATGCAAATGCTAAACTGAGCTAAACTCTGATGTGTTTGAATAGTTGGGGCACCGGCCATGACTGTTAGGTGGAACAATTATGTTAGTCTGCTAGAAAACATTTTGTTTTGAAAATTATTCAAATGCTGTTGTGTTATCCATCAGGAACAAATCTCTGCCAACAGTGTAGATTTCTCCTACAACCCCAATCTTGCTGTTTGATGCATTGAGAAAACATGTGTACGTGCATTAAGCTGCCAAGAGTACTTGTAAATGAGCAAGCAAAGTTAGTGTTTCATCAGCGTGTTTGTTGGCTGTCAGGGGAAAAGTCCTCTGAAAGGCTTCAGGAACAAAGAACTGGAGAATCTGCTGACATTTTTAGGATGAGAGAGGGGAGATTATTGAAGACAAGGCCTAAATAAACAGTCTGGATTTGTACTCAGATATATTTTTCTATGAAAACTCAACCATATCTGCTTGTCACTGCACTGATTAATTACTCTGCCTTTTTTATGTCAAAACTGAGACTCTTTCAAAACAGTTTTGCTGATAATTTGGACCCTTCATTCCTTTGCAACAGTTAAGAACTGATGACAAGAATTATAAGATATATCCCAAGGCAATCTCTTCTATGTTAGCTTCATGAGAAGAGACAGGAGGTTTTAAGGCAACAAAGGATGGTTTGGCTCATTCTACATAACCTATAAAATTTTCTGACACAGATAACGTCTCTTAGAATTTTTTGTTGGAAACGCTGATAGGGAAAATTCATCATGGCCCTGAATGCAAATTCAATAACTCTGAATTGGAATCTGGAAATTTGTCCCCTAAATTGTCTCCTCAGATGCTTGACCTCTGCCCGTGACCTCTTGCCTGTGAGCAAACCAAATGGGTTTGAGTAGTCTTCTCCTCTACGCTTACTTGTACATGAATATTTCCAACACCCTCAGTTCCCTTCTCTATTCCTCACTTCTAATGGTGTCAAAATCAGGTTTGCATGATGTCATGGCTAAAAAGGACATCCAGAAATCCCACTAGACTGCAATCAAAACGTCCTGATTACAGTCAGATTTAGTCTGCATTAATTATAATATACAGCAAACTAACTTCCTACTCACTGCTTTAGTTCTTTTTTTAAAAAAATCATCGTAACATTCAGCAGCAACAATGCAACGATCATACAGCAGTTGAAGGGTCATCTCAGGATCTGCCTGGCAGGCAGAATGACCACCGTTGTTTTAATGTACACATTATATATCTGAAGAACAGATCTGAAAATCCGCTGAAATTAAAGGGGAAAAAGTCTTTTTCAATGTGATCAAATGACCAAAATGTCTACAGCAGAATTGGAGCTAACAGCGTTAATAATGACTTGAAATCCCAGCACAACTGTCTAACCATAAACAGCCATTCTGCCTGCCACAGCTTTTAACAATTGTGTCACGACCACTGGCAAGTTATTGAAACAGCATGCTAGGGAAAATAAAATAATTTGGGTTTGCTCTGTCTTGTGAGCTGGTCAGGCTGCAAACAGTGTACCCTGGCTCTCTAAGTGGCCTGTTACCTCACAGGGTCTTGGCTTGTGTTCCCTCCTTCTCCTCTGCTACCACCCTTGTTACTTATTTTTCCTCACAGTGACAGTGAGATTGGCAGAGCGAGTGTGTACCAGCACCTTAGTCATTGCAGGGAAAATAAATCACCTGCATGAGCACAGGGCTCTACTCAAGCTGGTAGTTGCCCCAGCTGAGAGGTATGGGGAGGGTGTGAGAAGAGGAAGGGTGGAAACCATCGTTTGCACATGGAGAGGAGACCTCATTTGGAATTGGAAAACAGACAATTACTTTCCTAAAAATCTCAAACAAAGCACCATTTTTTTCTTTTCTTCTTTTTTCTTTTCTTTTTTTTTCTCATTTTTCTAAGTTCAAGAAGATCCATTTTCATCCTGGAAGTTTCTAAAAAGGAACTACCCTATTACTACAAAAGTGCTTGTCTTGCTCTTCTCCCTGTCAATAAATCCTCCCAGTGTGTTGTTCTCATGAGGTTTCCTAGAAGGGAATCTTGGAGAACTGCTCTAAAACCTGTTCTCTACCTTAGGCATCAGCTTCTTCCCCGTCACTCATACGTGACATGTTGGGAGAGCATCAGACTCTACCTGCAGACTTGATCACATTGATGAAGAGACCCCTCAAAGTTTCCCTGTCTTACATGACAAGATAAGCCCTTCGAGTCTTTCAGATCCTGTCTCTGCTCAATCACATCTCATGCCACCGGAGAGCCCATTCTGGGACACTTCTTTTGAACATTAAAGACGGATGTCAATGCGACATACAGATAATGTATAATTTTAAAAAATTAAGACAATTTAAATATTTCAAGAGAAGCAGAAACACATTAAAATGTGTTTGCAAAGTACCTGTTTATGCCTGGCATACATACAATCAAAAATCGCATTAGCTGGTGAATTACTTGTGTTCCTTTTCTCCTACTACAGCTCCTCTCAGCAGTAAACTTGGGTCTATTGAAGTTGCCCTTTTCATTTGACGACTGCTTCGATAGTCTGACTAATGTAATCAGATATATTCAGAGAACTACAGAATGTAAAGGCACTGCCATTACAGCCAAGCCTGTGGATGTATTTTTGCAAATTATATAGCAAACCCAAGCAGTAAATCAGCGTCTGATTAGCTTTGGGATTTGAGGAGGTTCTGATTTGAAAGCTGATGAGAAAACTCCCCTCTGGAATGATAAATGGGCTAACGTGTAAGGTCTTTGTTGGTTTTGGGGAGAGGAGACTGTATTAAGTGTCTTCCCACACCACAGCTGTCCCATGGCAGCGGTGTGGGGCCAGGAGATCTTGCCATGTGTTTTAGTTCCCCGAGGACATCGGGGCTGCGTTGCACCACATCTAATACTGCAGGCATGGACTAGGTGAGGCAGGACCTGAAGCAGCAAGCTTCCCCGACCGCTACCAGGTCAGTACCTAACCTGACACCGCTCCCAGCGTCTGTGGGTGTGCCCTTGCCTGAGCTTCCACTTCGGTGCTGAATGCGTCAGGGCTCAGCAATCTGGCATCTAAGATATGCTGGGGCTCAGCTCAGCCTTTCCAGCGCCTTCAGATCCTGCCTGGTACTCAGACAGCAAACTCGCAGGACCCGGCACCTTCGTTGTTCTCTCTTTATCCAGCATCTAAACACACTGGGATGCTGCTCCAGTACTGTAACTCTGCTATTAATAATGATGAACGATGCAAATTACCCCTTGGATTTCCCTGCAGCCGAAACCCCCCTGCAGTCAGAGTTCACCTCACCTTTCACAACTAAGAGATGATTCACTGCTCTCCTTTAAAGATCACATGCCGGTTTAGTTTCCAGTCGCTGACACTTCACCCTATCGATATTTTCTGACGAGTCCTCCCTGTTTTGGTGTCCATGGCGACAACCGCTTTTCTTCTGCAGCCAGAATCCCAGTGCCAGTGTGGGAGTGCTGATGAGATGCCTCCGACTTCGCGGTCGCTCACACTTACTAACGGGCTGATCTTTCCCCGTGCTCAGCACCTGGGGAGCCCTGCAAGATCAAGGGAAGCAAGGAGGAGGCACCCCCAGCTACCTGGGCTTATTTATTTAACAAGCCCAGCCCAGCATTAACACTTCAGAGCACATGCAACAGCCTCAAGCATGTTTTGGAAAAGCAGTGGAGATGAACAGTGTGTGTTCATTTTTACCTGCTGTCTCCTGTTAAATAGTTGATGGAAAGGAAGAGGGAGGAAGAAGAAATCAAATATGAGCATTTTATGGTGGCTGCTTTAGTTAATTGGACTGACAAAATTTCCACTTACACTGGACTTTAATTAATGACAGTGGGTGAGTTAATATAAGTTTGCAGCTGTCTTTCCTGTATTTTATGTAGTTATTTCAGTGCACCTCAGATGCTCACTGCTCAGAAAATGACACACTTTGAAAACACCGGCACCTCCTGCAATGAAAAGAAGTAAGAAGGGTTGATCAGAGTTGATCAGCTCTGCAGGATCTCAGCCAGCCAGGCAGATGCTAAAGAAAAACGTCAGCGTAATTTCTAGCTGTGCAAGGCTCCATAACCAAAGTGTCTCAGTGTCTTGTCAGGAATACATTAATGTTCAGATGGGTAAACTGAGGCATCAAGAAATTGAAATGAATTTTTCAGTGAAAAACAGGACCCCGGTGGCGTGGTTCCCAGTGTCGTGCTGTTTCATTAGACTGTTTTCCTGTTCAGCCAGGCATTCTTAGAGGATTCAGAGATGTCAAGTGTAGAGTAGCCATCACATATTAACATAAAAGATTTAAAGCATGTCTACGGTAAAGACAGTGATTATAAAATGCTGTTCTGTACATGTGCTCTATGAGCTGGAGATAGGACTCTAGAAAACGCGTGACCGTTTTACAAAGACTTGTTAGAATGTCAGTACACGTTCAATGGAAAAAAACCTGATAGAGAGCACATGAGCCATCCCCAAGTCACTCCCAGCCCACCATTGAGCCATTCCTCATGGATTCCCCTACAGAAGGGGGAAGAAAGGAGGCAGTTCCATTTGTAAGGCAATAATACTTGTCCTGCTACCTGGAACTGCTAGCAATATTTAGAATGTCTGAAAAGACTTGCTGATAAGCATTCAAGGAGAACGAAAATATAAAGAGACATTTGTAAGAACAGAGACAAGGGGAGCAAATAGTTTCTTTCCTCTCTCTAACGTGCTCTTCAAATGAATTTTGGATTTGAGGAACAAGTTTACAGCTGCAACAGACAGCAACCAGACGAGGGCAAAACTCAACTGCCGAGGTTGGTATCAGATGTAGCTACCCATCTCCAGTGCCTGAACAGGGGTACACGCAGCGTGCGAAAGGCACGGGAAGAATTGGGGGAGTTGGGGTCTGGGGTCACCAAGAGGTGCTTGCACAATGGGAGGGCTGTAGTGGATGGTTACACCTCCCTTCATCCATCTGATAAATCTCCTAATCCTGGATGAAGCAACACCGACTTGCGAGAAACAAGAATGGTCCAAAATCTGCGGAGGGGAAGGAAGAGCAAAGATGAGCCCTATGAAACCATCCAGGAAGGTGAATTCCACTGAAATCCTTTGTGAATCAGGGTTCCTGCCTCCTGTTCTTGCTCTTGACTTTGTGATACATGATGTCATTTTCCAGTTGATTTGATTTACCAGAGCATGTTCAGTAGTTCATAGACCTGCAAGCGCTTTAATTCCAGAGCAAATACGGTCAGAGCTATAATCACTCATCTGACTAGGTAATTGGACTTACAGGAGACAAACCAGCAGGTTTTATATTCCTATGTCATGCCCAACACAAGCAAAGCCTTTCGTTCGCTTCCGAATCTTCATCTGTTACTGAACCAGGGGCTTCACGCAATTGTTTCAGTCTTCGAAGAGCTAAATGAGGCAATCAGTTAGCTCAGTTCTGCCCGTGGCAGAGTCCTCGTATGCCCTGAAATCAAGAGAGTGATGGTGCTCCCAGAAATCTGAGAAAGCAGCAAGTTGCTGCGGTTTGGGTAGCACCAGGTAATGGACACAGAATGAACAAATGGGAAACCAGGTGAAGAGCAGAATGAGAAAACATGGAAAGGTTTGTTATTTAAGGGAAGATAACAAGGATGGCCAGAAACAATAATATTTTCACGGGTAATTGATATTTGTTGCAACTTGGAATGAACACAAGCTTCGAAAAGTCAATATTTCTCATTTCCTGGGGAACAGGCGTGAACTACATGAATGTTTTTTCATTTCAAACTTTGTTTAAATGTGGAAGTTTTATGGCAATATTTACATATCACAATACATTATAAATGCTGACAGTGACTATGCAACATTCATCATCAACAGTAATACTCAGGTTTTAACACGACACATGTCGTTGTAGCAAAAGTCAAAATAAAGCCTTTTAGCTTGTCGCAGTGAACCATCAGCAAGAGGAAACCTAAAGGTTAGAGTGCACATTTCAGTATGCTGCAAACAGTCAAAGTCTAAACATTCCCACAAAATTTTAATTTATTTATAATTTAAATGGAAATCGGTTGAAGGGATTTGGAAGGGAAAAACAAACAAACAAAAAACCCAAACAACACAGAGTTTTCCATTAGTTATACCAGACGCCTGGTGAGCTGAAATTATCCCAAACCTTCCACTGCTCATCTGAACCAGCGAACACAAAGCAGCTGAGAGCTGTCAGTCTTCTAGAGGGATAGAAGGGGCCCAAGTGACATCTTAACTCTTATCTACATCCATTATTTTCCATAGCTGACGTATTTCAGGAGAGTCAGGCCCCACACTCATGCCAGGTCTTGCAAACCTCCGCTCTCCTCTGTGGGAGTCACTATTTAGGGCTTATAGCTCAGGTTTGAAATGCGGCACCTAAAGGTTCCCCCGAAGCCATGCTCTGTCCTCAGCAGCAGCAACACGAGGAAGCCGCAGAAAGCAATAAATAAGCATTGATGCCAGCCCATCACATTGTGCTATTACAATTAATTCAGTCCTTTGATGTTGATACTGTTGCTGAAATTAACTTAATGAGTGTTCACTTCACCCGAGGCGTAATCAAATGCTAAAGCTGAATGGGATGGAACTCCCTGCCGGGGCTCACCGTGGAGAAGGAAATGGGTCTGTAGCAAGAAGGATCAGATGAACAGCAGCGGGTGGGCAGAGGTGGCTCACGGAGCCTGCGTGGCTGGTGGCAGCAGGAAAGCCTTACCCAGGGGAGGCTTTTCGCTGCGTATCCCCGGGTGCTGCCTGCTGCCTTCGTGCCCGGTGTTGTTTTGCGGCAGTGGGGATGTTCCCCAAGCAGCCGGCTCGTGAAGTCCGAGGGACAAGAGGAAGAGGCTGTGGTGTTTCTCCTCCGCTCCCTTGGCTGCCCGGTCAGTCGGGTGCTCCCGGCAGAGAGATGGCTGAGTGGAGACGGGCTGAAAAAGTCCTCACCCCTTTTCAGCATAACACTGTGGTTGCCAAGCCTGACGGCCGCCTTCGCTTCTGCTTCGTACTTGTCTTGGTGGTTTTCTGAAGCTCAGCTGCAAAGAAGTTGGGAACTTTTGCTTCATCTGGAGTAATTCCTTTTCATTACTTTTACCTTCTGGGAATAAAACATGATCTGCTGAAGGCAACGTGGTTTAATACGAAAAAGAGAAAAACTAATTAAATACACAAAGGTGCTTATCAACTCGTGCTGAAAGGACAGAGTGTGCAAAACAAACAGGACCATTTACTGGCTGTGCAGGTTGAACAGGCGTGCTTGCTCTTGCGTTACAGAAACACAAACACTTTAAAAAAAGAAACTTTTATCTCAGTCTGAGCATCCCTTCCTCATCTGGGAATGAAATAACTACAGTGTACCGGCATCCTTCTCTTTCTTAGTAACCATGGAGCCAGGCCAATGCATTTAATTTCTGTTATGTCCACATGTTTCTACTCCTGTTAGGCAAAGACCACAGCTCTATTAGTAACTCAGACACACATGCAGCATTTCATTTCCACAAGGAAATGTGGAAATGTTTGATCTTGCAACAATGACAAACATGGAAGAATCTCTGTGCTCCTGGAACAGTTTGTTAACTGGATGTCACGTGAGCGTCTCCTAAAGCAGGCTGGATCGGCAGAGAATGGAGACCCTTCCTTAATTAGAAAGCCACATCCAGCAGCCCTTCAGGAAGAGGGTTGCGAAAACCATGAGGCTGCTGAAAATCAGAAACGGGCGTCAGAGCTGACATCCTTAAGCATCAGAAGATGAAGGTTTATCCACCAGGAACCACGCAGGCAGGACCTAACCAGCAGCAGCAGTAGCATGGGCTTGGTCAGAAACAGGGTCTTTGCACTACTTCTCATTTATCCATGGAGAGGGTGTGAGAAGACAGGAGACTTACAGATCCAAAGTAAGCAAATCCCTGGTGAGAAACCCAGCTATCCCACTGAAAAGATTAACGACACACTCCAAGAATCCGGCAGGGCTGGAAAAGATGAATTGTGAAACTATTTGAGGTTTGCACATTTGTTTTCATTTTGCATCAGAACAGTCAAAAGCTTTCGAAAAGTTTCAATTAAGAACAGAAAAAGACCAATCCATCCTAGAATGATGAACAGCCTCAGCGCCGGAGCACGCAGCCGGGCTACGGGAAACTCCCCTTTGAGCTCTTGCTCTGGATGCATCAAGAAAACACACTCCGCGGAGTGCCGCGTGGTTTGAACATGGTGCCATCCCCTCCCGGCTTCAAGCCCCCCTTGTGCAATATTAGTTATACCAATGTGTGAATCTTCCGTCACTTTGATCAAAGACTTCTTCCAAGGATAGGTTTAGTGAAAAGAAATGATGTGAAGAAGTTTTTCATTTCAATTAACAGAGCTTTCTCTGTAGAACACACAGGATCCAGGCTTTTAGTTAATTTATCTCTTTTCAGCTTACATTTGCTTTTGTATCCATCCCCACACTGTCGTCTATTTGCTTGCTGCAAAGAAATCTCCATTTTATGATCCTTATGTAAATATGAGACCTGTACTGAACTGAGCCCCTTTTTTAAAAACAAAACAAGAACTCCACAATTTTTACAAAGGATTTTCATGTCACAAGATCTTAATGATATCTGGATTTTAATCTGATTGCTCTCCTTTATACAAATGATGACAGAGAATTTGGAGATAACCTTAACTGCATTGCAAAATCTAAACTACGTGAGTGAATGAGACTTGCGTGTGCATTTTCCTACTGATTGTGGCCAAGAATGGAAAATTCCGTGAAGAACATGAGAGGAGTAATTCAGAATTGAGCAATTCAGGCCAGACTTCATCCGTGCAAGTGAGATACCCCAGGCACTAGGATTTCCAAACACCCATTTTTAAGGCTATGACTAGACCTGACCTTAGGCAAAGTAGGCAGCTGCCTGGAGTGGCAAAGTGGCCCCCCAGGACCCCATTCCTTGCTTTACTTAATGCCCAAGGAAGTGATCGCCAGATCTCCATAGAGAATAACTGATTTATGTGTTTCATACCAGGTGCAAGACATGGAGGTGCGATGTTCTTCCCAGCAGCTCTACTTCTGCTTCTCTGCTGTCAGAAAACCCAGCTCTCCACAGCTCATCCCACCTTGTTATCCTAGAAGAATTTTGTCTTCCTCTGTGCAAATTCAACATTCATTCTGCCTACAGAGCCAAAAATCCTTTCACCACCTTTCTGTGAACGCAGGCTTTGTGTTTCACATGGTTATAAAATGCAAAAGCAGGCCCCTGCGTGTGCTTTCAGGCTTCCTGAGCCTTAAATTTATCATCAGATTGATAAGGCTCATTTAGATGTCCTGACCTCTCCCCTCCCCTCCTAATAAAACCAGTAACTGATGAGTCTCCAAGGAGCCTTTGGGTATATGGAGAGGGCAAGGCATGGCTCTGCCAGCTAAACAGCATTCCAGTTAAAATGTGGCATACGATGCTGACCTCGTTGCATGTAAATCTTCTTGATTCATATAGATTAAAAGGCAAAAAAAACTTTCTGTGAACAAATGAAATAGTTCAACTACTACAAAACACATCAGCTTCTTGGACCTGATGCTCTGGTGAGGGGAATGTCACACACCTCATCATTCTTGAATCACTGACGCAAAGAACTAAAGAAATCAAGGACCGAGGGGTGGCAACTGGCTGCTTCCCCTATTTTAAGAACTATTTCAGTCTTCTCACCTTTGCAAACTACAGAACAGGCAGAAGGTCAGAGAACAGCCTGACTGTCACCTCTGTTTCCTTTTCTCATATTATCCCAGAGCTTTTTATCCTGAGAAGCACTACAGTTGTTGTCACCAGCAGCTCCAGAGCCAGGAATCTAGAGGCAGATGAAAGCATCCTGCAAGAAGCTCCTGCCATGACAGTTACTCAGCAGACGCAGCCAGTGTTAAATGCTTAATTAATGCAGGTCTTTCCTTCTGAGATGGTCATCCGGGGCTCTGTTGAGGGTTAGTGAAGAGAAATAAGTAGCTCAGCTTATTTTACCAGGGACTATCGAGAGCTCGGGGAATTTGCCCAGGACTATGGAGGAAGCATGGATTGCTGGCCCAAATGGGAGGGTCACTGCTGGCCAAAGCCCAGGAAGAGCCGTAGTTCTGTACTAAAGAACAGGAAAGGCTCAGGGTAAGATAAGGCTGAAATAGGTGCTAGGTGACCAGGCTTCACTTGGTCTCCATGAAATGGCTTGTACCACAGGAAAAGTAGGTGGCAAGATAGCCATTCCCATGATACAATAGCAAATGAGGCATGAATAGTGAGATGGACATTATAATTTCTAACAAGTCAATTATTGGTGGCCTGTAGCAATAAGAGGTTGCAGCAGAACACACACACACACACACACACAAAATCTCTAGTGCAATTTATCTTCCTCCTATCAGTCAGAAAGAAGCCACAAGATAACTGTGCGTGAAGGTAGGAGTCTCCCCCAGAGCGAAGCTCTCTGGTTCAGGTAGAAGAGCTTTTGTCAAGAACATGCCTATGGCAAGAGCTTTTGCCTGCGTGTAAACCCTACTTTGAGTCCTGCTTTCAGCAGGGGTTAGACTAGATGGATCTCCAAAGCCTTTCAGCCTAAATCTTTGATTGATTTTAAGTTAATTGCAGGTAAAGACACAACAGATGGCTCTGTAGAATATATCGTAAAGCTTCTGGGTTTTAGGACCGCTAAAGCAGGCAGCCCTGTACAGCCTTTTTCTATTGCTTCTTAACAAGACTTCAGCCAAACAAGGCCCTACAGACCGGCTATGAAACAAACTCAAGGCTGAGCCAAACTCTTCAGGGCATCAACCTCGAATTATTCAGCCACACCAGAACACACAATAAAATAACAATAATTACAAAAAATATTTAAAATAAATTATTAGGTGAAATGCAAGTGGAATTGTACCCTCCCCTTCCACGGCATTAATGAGTATTGAAATCTATGGATTAACAATGCTGTATAACAGCTTGATATTACTATATTACCAATACGTTAACCTACCTTGTCTCCTTTTAGAAAGAAATACTGACTCAATTCACTATGGAGTTAGAATAACATAAATTTGGTCTAAGCAATTTTCTAATTTTCTAATCAGGCCCATTTTCTTTCAAACACGGTATCTTGCATGTACTTTCATGTCACCTGCTTTGCCGAAGTCTAAGCAGGTGAAACAAGACCGTGTTGGCTTCACCCATTATGGTTACAAGTGATGTTCAGCCGCGGCTACGTGCTAGTCCCTTTCATAACAGCCTAGAATTATTCGGTTCTTTAAACCATTAAACATTCAAACATTTTTGCCAGGGGTCAGGCTGCCTGCTTCACATTCCTGCCACACGGAGACTGTTGCTAAGGTAACAGCCAACATCAGCTCCCTCGGTATCCTCGGTCCCCCAGCAGCCTACTCGGAGGCTTATTTCTTTCTGAGTGAGCAATTTGCATGTTTAGAGATACGGATGCCTGATGTGAGCGATCTCTTTGCTGCTAAACTGTTGTGGCAGGACATCAGAATCAAAAGGGCGTTGGATTTTGGTCTTACTATTGCTAGAGTCTGGGGAAATTCAGTCATCAAGTTCAGAAGGAGCAGACTGGTGATATTTTTTCCCTAAACTATCAGTAGCAGAGCAGAGCCAGATGAGCTGTTGACAAATGATGATGTGTGACCATAGACTTGGGCTCAGCCATTGCTTTGCAACTGTGTGAGGCACTCAGTTAAATCCCACCCCGAGCCATCTGCAAAATATGTATTGACATCTCAGCTAGCCACGTTGACTCCTTTTATAGCCAAAGGATAGATTAGTCATCCTCTCTTTCAAACATCTGGGGATGACTTGTCTCTGTTGAGGAAGAAAAAAGTCTAGATGCCTTAAGTCAGATGTTGACATCCACTCTCTGGACACCTAAAGTATGATGAGATGAATCTCACCCCTTAGACACTCTGG
The DNA here is from genome assembly GCF_000687285.1 of Phaethon lepturus. Classification (NCBI taxonomy): domain Eukaryota; kingdom Metazoa; phylum Chordata; class Aves; order Phaethontiformes; family Phaethontidae; genus Phaethon; species Phaethon lepturus. Next base: position 22,072 of record NW_010524273.1, on the reverse strand, counting down.
ACTGATATTCTTTGTCCAAATGTGTATGTCCTCAGTGTTGACATCTCCATCTAAACAAGTGATCTGGACTCCCTTGACAGTTAATGGAGAAAAACAGGCACCCACAGGACACAGTTCATCACATTGGAAGGGAGGTGTGTAAAAATAGGTCAGACAAAGCAGGGGAAAAATGCCTAGTGTTGTGTAGGAGATAAAAACAGGAGAATGGTAGGAGACAAAACCAGCTGCTGTTGGTGTTCTTCTCTTGTCACCCATTATAGTTCAGAGGGGAAATTTAGTAAATTGGAGGAAGGATTAGAGAAAGGGGGTTGAATTTCCAGTAAAACCTAGTTAGCAGTGGTATGAGCCACAGGCATGGAGACTAATGGTCAACCTGTAAGGGAAGAGACATGTTCTTCTCTTACAGCAGCTCCTACACAGTTCAAGGACCCTTCCTACAACTTTGGGTGACCAATCATTGAAGGTGATACAAAGAAATAGTAAAGGCCTCTACCAACTCACTTTTCATTCCCTCTTGGTTTGGTCTCCATCTGGAGGAGGTGCTGGGTGAAGACACGGAATACACAACCAAAGTCCATTGGAGTTGGTTGTAATCAGTTTTTTCAGTGATATTCCTGCCAGAGTGTGTTTCCTTGGGCAGTGAAAGAAGATGTTTTGCACAAAGAAGAGATTCTTCCAAAGTTTTTAAAACTTGAGTGGGAAGCAATCAGAGGGTCTGCTGCCAGCAAAGGCTGCTGGAAATGGAAATGAAAAAGTCAGCAAGGTTTATGTAGTGGCACTTGGCCAGAGCTGGACTGAATTAAGTCAGCCAGGATAACACTAAACACGATGTACTAATAGGCTCTCAGAGTATATTTCAGACAGATGAAAGCAATTGTGCCTTGACCTTATGCACCACAATTCACCTATGGCCCAATAATATGCATTTTGAAGGAAGATTATTGCTACTTTGGCAAAACTATTTCACTCTATCCAGAGCTCTTTATAAACTCCACAACACAATGGACTTCTCTTGATAAACCCCAGATGAAGCTCCTCTGTGCTGAAGGCATCACACCCTGTGTGGGCCATCTGAACATCATCCTGCTAAGTCATTAGGCTCCTTCCACCGTCTGTGGAGGAAACTGAGATTAATTCTGCACCTCTGTCTGCTCTGTCCCCTAAAGATTAACTGCTGGACACAACACAGAAGAAATATAACCGGAGGAGAGGAAAGTCTTCTGTTGTTTTTCTACTTGTGCAAATCTCTGACCGACCCTTCAAGACTTGCAGCCAGTAACGTGTCTCAGCTGTGCAATATTTTATTGGCTGCTCACAGCTCAATGCCATTTCTCCATCATTCCCTAGGGAGCTATCAGTGATTTCCAGGTCTTCCCTGATGATGAAAGCCCTCTGCAGAATCACTCAGAGGGATGCAAGACAGAACCTTTTTGAAGCACGCATGAACCCATGGCCTCCATTTATTTCCCTCCTCTTGTGACGGCTGTTACTTTGACATTATCTGTTGGAGCATGTTTATAGCTAACATTAACAGAGTGGGTTTGGAGTGGACTCAAAAGTGGTAACGGGCATGATATACTTTTACAGTGAAGACTTTAAGAAACTCAAAGACGGTCTGCAGGAACTGTGTGTTTGGAAAAGACATTGTTCTTCTCATTTATCCTAACAACGAAGCAGCCACCAGATGTACAGATTCACATTCAGTCTGCAGCTCAGTGACAGAACTTTTCTCAGGAGACAGTCTGTGGGCTCGGGAATCACTCCGACCAGCCCAGAGGGTTGTAAGTCTTCCTCAGCACAGTCACTCCCTGGATTTTAACTCTCTACAGATTCATTAATATTTGGCAAACTTGACCAACATGGACTGAGGCCAGTGAGAAAAACAGCTGTGAAAGTCTATTACTGTGAGCATTTTCTGCAAGCCTGGAAGGTACCTATTTTGCAAACTCCGTGCTGGGACCATGCAGAAAGGTGGAGGCCCTCAGGTACTGCCCTGAGCTAACATGTAATTGCACTTCTGCTCTTCTGGCTCGTCATAGCAGCTCCTTGCCGGGGTCAGAATCAGAGCTACCAGCTCAATTAAATTGAGACAGACTTACTGCTGCCTTGTAGCCTCCGATGGCCAGCACAGCCCTGGGAGAGGGACCTCACTGGACGTTCAGGGGTGTTGGAAGCAATGCCACAAGAGAGATTCGAAGTGTGAAAGAACGGTTAAACAAAAGCAGGATCGATGGGATACTGCAGGTACCGGGGCTCTTGCACTGCCTGGTCTATAATCCTGTCACAGCACAGAACTCCTGCATTTCCCACAAAGTCTCCTAAATCCATCATTGGTCTCTGTACCTTTTGGGGTTTTCCTTAAAAAATACTACAGCATGCTAGTCTCTGTGAGAAAATAAGCCCAGAGCCGTATAACAGCAGTTGTCATTTCTCATCAGCTTGTGCTGGCCTTGAAATGGATTTCATGACGGCAAAGTTAGGAATAAAAATAAGAACTCTAATAATCAGGTATTCTGTAAAACCCTTTGGTTGAATATTCAAGAAGCAGAAAAAAAAAAAGACAAAATTGTGGAAGTCTTACAAAAACAGCCGGGGACAAACCTTGCCCAATTCAGGCATTACACCAGTCTGGCAAAGGGCTCAGGCATCATTTAATTTCTAGGTCCCAGAAAATAGAGGTTAGTATATCCAAACCTGCGTGAGAAAAGGCACGTCAGAGATCTCGTGCCAATGTGTTCACGGCACAACTCATGCCAACAGGGCACCTTGAGATGTTTCTCCACCATGGGACAGGAGCGTAATTTGCATGTTGTATATGGCTTTAGCATCTCCCTGTGCGTCCCAGACCCAGCAGGGAACACGCACATGCCCTACTTCGAATATGCAGGAGATTTACCTTGTGCTAGGTGGATCTCGGGCATTCTGCAAGGAAAACGTCTGCTGACATCCTTCAGAGTACAGATCAGCCAACAACGCAGTTCATAGATACTTGTTTTGCTAGGACAGCTTTTCTTGGTTGTGCTTTCAGATGGTTTGAATCCTGGGAGCAGGGAGCTAACAGACTCCCAACCTAATCTATGCCTGAACAAAGACAGCAATTCCCATGTAACACTTCTCATGGCTACACCTCCCAGAAAGATATAAAGGAACGTAGCACTTGTCTCCATTTCACAGACGGAGCAATTGAGGCATCAGATCAAGCCGTTCAGCTTGGCACATGGCAGATTTAGGAACCGAAGCTGCCTCAGTGGCTGCTCGGCCTGTCTTACTTCGTGCAGCAGCAGATGACAAACTCTCACAAAGTAATTACTCAGCCGAAGGAAAGGACAGAGAAAAACAACTTTCTGTGCAGATCTGGCAGGATGACCCAGACACGTATTGGCTCAGTCTTCGCGCACGACGCAGTACTCCATCACACGGCCATCACGCTGCGGCAGCCCATGGCTGCATTGACACTCGCAAAGCAGTCGTGTCCCAGACTGTCCTCTGGCACCGATGGCAGGTGATGTGGAACAGCCTAGGTCACTGCAACTTAACTCTTACTCTCCACAGCATGGTGGAAATTGTTCCTTGAACTGCACTAGGGATTTCTGTAAGAAAAACCCACTGGGACTGGTCCTAAACCAAGTTGGGGACCAGGTCTCAATCTGCCATTGGGTGTACTTGAGTCCTTATGCCCAGGAGTGTTCCTTGACATTGTAACCCAGTAGTTCAGGTGTTGGAAGTGCCACAGAAAAGAGCAAGAAAGCCCTCATGTGGGTAATCAGAGCAGGAGTCCTTCCTGCCAGCTTGCCCTTTTCACCAGCACCGGGCAGAAGATGAAGGAGGAATTTACGGCCCGGATTCATTTTGCATCCTCCTACCCAGGAGGAGTTTATTGCTCTGCTGGATTGACTTTTCCAGCCTCCTCCTTCTCCTGACTTCTGTCTCCTGGGTGCAGGCTCATCGCAGTTGGGGTGTCTGCAGTTAATTAACGGGGTGGCTGTTTGTCTGCTTTCGAGAGGACAGGGAAGGCGAGAGGCTGGAGTTCACTGGCTTTGCAGTCGGTGCCGGCTGTGTCTGCTCTGCAGCTCCCACACTGAGGGCAGCTCAAAGCTAAAGCACCAATTAAATTCCACTTAATCCCTCTAATAATACTAAGAAAAAAATAATAAGTAGCTTCACCCTTGCGCCGTGCAGAACGCTGGGGGGGTTTAACCCCGTCCTTCGCGCTCCGCAGCCATCTCTCGCTTCAGCCTCCCACACCCCCCAGCTGCTGCGTAAGAGCCAGCACCACCTCTGCCCGCGGCGTTTGGCTGGACCAGCCCTCCCAATTAAGAAATGAAGATGCTGGAGCGACCACTCTGCCATGCGTATGGCTCAGGCTGAGCCCAGCTGCACGACGAGCCTCTCCTGCCCGGTGAGCAAGCCCTTCTGCCGACCGCTGCCAACAACAGAACATCTTTCCCTCTCCAGGAGAAGGAAAATAACACTGGGGCTCAGAATGGGTGGAAAAAAGAGACACAAGTCAGAACAAATGAGCTGAGAGCTGGCACTTGCACCCCGGCCATACGGCACCTGCTTCCACCCACAGCTGCAGACGTATTATTGCACGTGCAGCATTTGAATTTCCATCGCGGTGTGGTCTTACACACAAGGATGCATTGAACGGGTGCAGATGGACGCGCAAACAAGTGGAGAACGGCCCAAACCAAAGGCCAGTGTCTATGCAAAGACATATAATCCCCCGTGCATCCAAATACTTATACTTTATATTAATAGTGCATTGTTTTGATACGTGGAATCGTTCTTAACCCTTCAAGATCCTCTCTACAGAGCTCAGACCATGAGATGTTGTCCCTTGTGTTAACTCCAGCAGAGGCTGAATCTGCCTGTGTAAATTGGCAGTGGATTTATGCAGACTCATTATGCTCAGATTGAGCAAAACATGCTTTTTCTCGTACTGTAAAAAAAAAATTTGGGGAAAGATATTTTGTGCAGGACATTCTGGAAGTTTAATACGTGTGAACACCAACAGAACTTTCACTTAGGTATTATTTATATAGAAACATTTCATCAGCTGCCCCGTTAATAGAATCTAAAGCTGCTTTCCTGAAAAGAAATATAAGTTTTATACATGCAGAATGTTTTTCCCATACACATTTGAATTTCCATGAAACTGCCCTGTGTTTTGCCTGGTGCACACCGAAGGACATTAACCCGCCCGCTGAGAGAAGCTGCACCAGCCCGAGTCCTCCCTGGCGAGTCCCCCCTCTCCGGCACGAAACTGCTGAAGCCTGTGAAAGCTTTGACCTTCCCCAGGAGCTCCGGCAAGTCAGGCCCGGGCACTTGGATCACTTGGAAAAAAACAGCCCTCATTTTATCAAAGTGCTGCCTTTCCCCTGCGGAGAGTCGTAATCATATTTCTCATCTGAATTTCCCCTAAACAGGAGTTATTGCCCATACGTTTGATTTGTGAGGCAATTAAGCAGGTTGGGATTCTCTTCTCATACTTTTCCCATTTTCAGGCTCGACTGCTGACTCCGGTAGACACAGCTTATTTGTTCTTGCAGATAATGTCATTTATACTGCTGAAAAAATAATTTCTGAGCACATGGATTCAATGGCCCATAAGCTCTGATTGTATTTTCACAGACGCATTTTTTTAAGGTCAGAAGGAAATATTATCATCACCATCTAGCCTGACCTCCAGCATAACATGGAACGTAGAAATTCACCCCGTAATTTCTGTGCTGCGCGTTGTAATTTCTGCTTCAGCTAGAGACGTGAAGAAACATCCATCCTTCCCTTCCTTTTTTGCGGTAAGAATATACCGTGTCACTAAACAAGGTAATTGAACCACTTTGATATTGAAAGAATTTGATTGACATATGTGAGTGTATTTATGTCAGATATATTACCTCAAACTTTCTTTGACATATATGGTGCTTTTCTGTGATTGATGAAGAATCAGAGTAATATTTTTTTTCCTCCAGCAAATTTATTACATTGAAATTACTAAGAGCTGGTCAGAAAATAGTTGCATTTGTTTTCCAGGCATGATGGCTTGTTGTGCTGCTTGTAACTGAAAAAAGTCTTTGTTCATGAAATCAAGTTCAACATTTTTTATTTCTCCTGCTGGAACTTTCCAATCAATATGAAATGAGAAATTTTATGTAACAAGGATTTTTCTTCTGGTGTGACATTTTGATTTGTAATTGCCAGCGTTTGAACGTGTTTATTCTCACCTTTAAGAAAGGGAGCAGGGGGAAGTTTACACCAACAAGAGACGTTTCCCTCGCTCTCTGACCGGGACCCAGCGAGCTCGACAGATGTGCTTAGCAGGGTTGGTGTTTCTGGCAAAAGAGGCTGTTGAACATTTTGCTTTAAGGTAAAGAGGTGTTGTGATTCAGAAGTCTGCAGATGGCAATGTGCTAATACACACAGGATTTAAGTTTGGTAGGATTATTTTCTTTTCCTGCACAGTATTTTAATAATGCTGTAGCTATAATTACTCGTGTTAAAATGGGATTTATAATACATTTAAAAGGTCTTTTCCTGCCTTCTCACATTCATTTAGACTTCTCAGGTGCCTGGAAAAGAAAGCAAAAATCGAGACAACTTAGTACGTGTGTAGATTTAATGAAGCCAGTGCAGTCCCACGAGCAGTGCTGCGGGGTCTGGATCCGTCGCATCTAACCTGCAGAGTGCCATGCAGTTAGAGAAGGGATTCAGAGGAGCCAGTTAAAACACTGCCATACGAGGCGTTTTATTGCTCTTGCGTGGATTCCAATTCATCTCAGCCTGGAAAGCTCTTGAGTCTGTATCAGAGGTGAACAAGGGAGCGTTTTAAATTAAGAGCAGCTTAAAGACTGAAAGTCAATGAGAGAATATATGACACGCCAAGGCAGAAAAGACCACGGTCATAGCACGGTATCCAGCTAGCAGGCGCTGCGGAGGCACCATCGCGTCCTCAGCGTCCCGTGCTTACCGATGAATTGCATGGGGTTGTTGTCTCAGGTACGTTTCCACCTCTAGCTGCTGTGAGCTTCCAAACGTTTGATCTCTGATGTATTTATTTCAGCTCACCAGCTGTCTTACAGAAGTGCGAACACGCACCCAAGCATGCCAAGCCTTGAGTGCACCTCGCTTTTCGCACGGAGAGCTCCTGCAACCCTAAATATTTCCTCTCTGATAGCACGTTGCCCAGCATTGCCTCTTCGAAGAGTCACTGTGCTGAGAACCGGAGGAGCCCAAGCATGCTCCAGCATCAGACATGGCCAACATCCCGATACCACATGCCAGGCAGACGCCTGCACGTGGCGTGGTTGAGAGCCATGGGGCAACTGAAGAGGTGGATCTTTGAGAAGATGGTGGAGACCATCTGTCCCCGTGAAACACAGGCAAGCTGAAAGAGGAAAACTGGTACTATGGCCAAGTAATTGCTACAAAAGTCTTACAAGATTGGGTCCCAGCCCTGGACTGGCTCAAGTCTATGTGAAATTCAAGTTCTTTGGAGCTCTTCAACTCAATTTCTCAATGTCCCTTTTGTGACCAAGGCTCCCAAATCACCTTCTGAGAAATCTGCCTTCAGTACCTCTTCGTGCGTCCGTTATCCAACTTCAAACAGGACTAATGCACTTTCCCTTGCACCCAAGGGTGGCATGAAAAGCCCTAAACTTTACAATAACAAGGTGCAGACAAAACTTTTGCCTCTGGATTGAAAACCAAAAACTTTTCAGACAACAGGACAGTGCCTCTGACTGATTTGTGGAACTCTTTCGACAGTTTTTGGTCTTCATTGCTTTGGAGCAAATGGTGGAGATTTTAACTGCTGCTGTGATGGCATAACAATGATGTGTCACTTAGATTTACTGGTTAAAACCATGCTAGCTGACACTGGCAATTTCTTGTGCGAAAAATACTAAAAAAACCCAACTAAAACAAGCTTCTAATTATATACAGATCCTGCTTTGGTGTTGATTATAATTCCCAGTCCTGCAGAGCAGGGTGTAATTATTATTTTCTCATATGTTGACAGGGAAATAAAATATTAGAAATGTTGAATACATCCCTGTTTATCAGAAAGGAAAAATAGTGCAACTCTTCAGTGCCAAGAAAGCGGGCCCATGGCCATGGTTGCAGAATACTGAGGTTCAGAATGATGGACCTCATTTAAGATCATACTTCCAGGTGGCAAAAGCTGAGACAGCACAATTGCATGGGTGGCCATGTGTACTGAGACCTGAGACCCAGGAAATGGTCGTTGTAAAGAAAGAGAAATGAAACTGATGTTTTGAGAAGTTCAGATGAACCCTGGAGAATCTGATTTACAGTTTAATAGAAAGATGGTAGAGAGGAATGGAAATAACAAAAGCGGCAAACTTGGTTTTCATTAAAAGTTTTTAGTTTCTTGCCAGAACTTTTTGATGTCTTGTTGAAAGAAGTCTGTGGCCTTGAGGATTTTTATTTGTCTGGAGAAAATAATACAATGAGGGAAGGCAGGCTCATTCCATGAACATCTCTGCCTCATTAAAACTCCTGGTTTTCTCTTGAGAAATGTCATTCTGCTTTGAGTAATGTCGATTTGAAGAACTTCTTAGATTCAGGTCTCCATCTAGTCAATCAGCTTTGGGCAGCAGTTTTGGTCACCAGACCATCCAGAATATCAGCTGCATTAGTAGCACTAAATGGTGTTTCTGACAAGGTTTCCTGGCTTCCCTATAAAATAATCCTCAGTCTGAATTTTGAAACTGAAAAGCAGGTCAGAAATGTCCAGCCCTGGCATAGCCCAACTGGAACGCTGTCATCAGTGATGCATTTTAACTTTTTCAGAACCACATTTGGCACAAAAGCGTGGATAGTCCTAACTGAAAAGAAAGCTTTTCTTATCTCTGTCTCTGAAAGTATCAAAGGATTTTCTCCCCCAGCCAAGTAAAATTACAAAATCCACAGATCTTTGCATTATTCAATGTTTTCCACCTTCAGACTGCAATCACTTCTCTCTGCTATTTTAACAAGTGTTAAAGAGCCCTCGTCCACTGGAGTGGAAAGCTGAAATACTAAGCTATGCCTGAAGATAATTTATTGACCTAAAATATCTAGCAAGGTTACCAGGTTTAGATTTCACTCATTTATTCTTTTGCTTGCTACTTCAAAGAGAAAATTCAGACAAATTATTATTTGTAAAAACAGTAAACTAGGTCATTGCAAATATCATAGAGGAAGCATTACAGCAAAATACCCACCATTAAACTGCCAGAAGGAATTATTTAAGATAACTTTAGACTTAAGTGGAGTGGAGTGTACTTTGAAACTGGAGCTCTGGGAATTCATTTGTACATTTTCAGCCCTTTTACTCAATGTCATGCGTAGGATTGGGGGTTTGTTTTAGTTAATCATGCGGGTGGGGGCATTAATCTGTTCTGACTGAGCCAAACAAAAAATAATCTAGTTCTGAGTGGCCACCTTTGTAGTTAACAGAGAAAAAGAGGCAGCCCTGAAGGACAAGAGATGCCTCTCTTGGGAAGTGGGTGTAGGATAGGGAAGACGAATTGCCCTCCATGAGCATCTCACTCCTCAATTACTACAAAGCAAACCCAGAATGACTACTTCAGACTTACACTTCGGCAGCTCGATGAGGTGAATCTTGTACTCAAGAAAAGAAAGGCTGTGAGAGTCAGGGCAAGGCAGGATCAAAGCAGGAAGGCTGCAGCTCAACTGCATAGTGTGCTTCTAAAATACTAGTGCCTGCGAGCTGGTGCAGAGAAGAAAACGCTGGCAAAGGGGGTTCGCTGCGGTATTTTTGAGTAGCACCCACTGGCCTTGCTTCTTAGAAGTGTTTTTGGGTTGGGATAAGAGTGATGTTCTCAGCAAACGGTGTACATACTGACAAAACCTGAACACCTATCAGCTTTGAAGCTCCGCCAGGCATGAGCAAGCTTGTTTGGGGAGGCGGGGAGGAGACCTGCAAAATCCAGAGCAGCAAAAGAGCTCTAACAGGATTAACAGAGCATGGGCTCAGGAGGGACGGGGGGGTTGTGGTGACTCTGGCAGACAAAACAACACAATAACAAGGATTCCAGCTTGCAAGCAGTTTTGAAGTTGGTTATTTTTCTTACTATTAGGAACTATATATCTCTATAAGCACAAGAGATAAAGCCTGCCTTCCTACCCTTCCATCTCCTGGGCAGGAGACATTAACACGTACTATGATACCTTCCTGCCTTTTGGCCAACTGGCAAACAGAATGGATAACCATTGAATTTGTGCCAAAGCTTTTTTTTATCCCCAGCAGAGAGAAGGCTGCTCTTAAAAACCTAGATGGGTAGCTACATAGGAAAGACAGATGTAAAGGGAATATTGCAAAAAACTTTGCAAAAAACCACACCCTAATCCAAGAAAACTCAAATAAAATTATTGAAACACCAATATTTTGAAGCCATTTTTCAGCAGTTCCAATGGCCTCCTTCACAGCCTGGCTGATTACAGCAGATCTAGCTTGGCTGGACCAGGGAGGGTCAAAAACAAAACTCATCATTGTGTAAAGGCACATGAAGATCAAGCTTGGTCTTCTCAGCCGAAAGATAACAAGGGATGGAGCTTGACCACACCATGGATGAAAAGACAGAGTCAGAATGAAATTGTTTTGGACACTGTAGAAATAGAAAAATAGATCTGCCCTTTGTGGATGGGTAGACTGAGGGACAGCGACTGAAATGGGCAGAGTTGACTTACACGGCAGAGAGCCTGTGGGACAGATCTTTAGCACTCATGATGTTTATTACTAACCACCATGGCAAGTGGTGATGACACTAATTGAAAAAAGACCCAGCTGTAGTGGGGGAAGCTGTCACTGTCACACCCAAGGGCACCCTGTGTCATGCTCACATTGAGTTGGTACAGAGTCAGTAGAGTCTTAAAGCAAGTGATCTACCACAGCACTTTCTTGGCAGCACTGAAAGAGGGTGTCAAATCCGAAGGAGAACTTTTTGCAAGCAACAGCTTGAGAACACCCTTCCATTTCATTATGCCCCACCAACCTTGCTGCCCTCAGCTGTACTTCCCTCCAGTAAAACTCCAGTACTTCTCCCTCCTTACGAGAGCTATTTTTTCCCTTTAATATACAGAAGTTCAAGGAAGCTTTTCTGATAACCAAACCTCTCCAATTGTAACTTTTATTCATGAAAATAGAGACTTAACCTTCAGGTGCCTGTGTTGTCTTGACAAAGTTCCAGTCATAAAAATCTCTCACGCAACTTGGGCACTGATGGATTGGAAGCCATAAATCTTGCTGTTGTTAGAGCCACAGTTCTCCACACTCGTTGCAACAAGTACTCACCAGCCATAAATCCTTGTCTCCTTTTCTAAAAGAGGCCATTTTGAATGCTTCGGTGAGATCGGGATTATTCTTTAGCTATTTGGGTGCTGCTTAAAAAAGACATTAGAGGCAGTCTCAGAGAGAAAACGAGTCTCCTGGTGAAGCTTTCAAAGGAATCTCAACATTAACACAAACACCATTCCTGAAGCCACAAGGGAAGCAGGTGAAGAATTTTCTTCCTTAAAATATTTTCCTTGTTCTCTAAACAGCAATTGAACAGAACTGGAGACCGGACACTTAGAGATTCGTTGCCTATTTTCAAACAAAGACACCCAGAAATAACAAACAAATAATTTTGACCAGATGCAGAGTGATATTTAGATGTAGAGATGAAAAGGTGAGATTGTCTTCAGATCAGGGTAGAAATATTATACTCCTGAAGTTATTTTCAAACACCAAAGCATTCTGTGAAAAAAACCCCAAACTTTAAAGCAGCATTTCCTTATCTTTTGTAGACAGTACCAGAATGATAACCAATTGCTTCATAAAGCAGATAGAGGAAGTTATTTTTTCCAGTAGCAGTATCAAAAAAGATTTAATTCAGTTTATGAATTGAGAAATGCATTGATCAGTTTTGAATTCTGGCTTATTGCACTGAATATAAAAAGCATTTTTAAAACTTTACAGAGCCTGAATGATGCTTGCTTCAAACTCTGTGTCCCTGAAGAGATACAACACATCCCAGGGTGTTCCCAAGGCCAGAGCTCTGAAAAAAAATGTGTGACTAAACCCTTCAAGACAGATGGCAGAGGTGGAAGGAATGAGCAGCAGTAGCACTGACATCAAGCCGCATGTTCAGGTATCCTCCTTAAAGATCTCAATCAGACCTTCAATGTATCACAGAATCATAGAATCTTTGGGTCGGAAGGGACCTTTAAAGGTCATCTAGTTAGGAATGAAACCCAGGAGCACTCTGCCTAGATACGTGGTAGTGGAAGACCCCCATCTGCTGTGTGTATTCATACAGCTTTCAATGCAGGAACGTTTATGAACACACACCTACTAACACCTGTGCATTTCAGGGAGGTATATTCACACATGATATGCTCCGAAACAACAGAAAACTCAGTGCCAGAGATCTAGACTCAACCTCACCCAAATGAACCTTCTCATTTGAAAGGTGATTCATTGGGACAAAAACCAGGGAAAGAAAACAGACTCAGTGTCATCTGCTTCCCAAGGTAAGTGTCCCTTGTATGGGAGAAGGAAGAATCCAGCCCTAAGTCGGGGCAAGCACTTGGATGACTCAGTTGACTAAAAGATGGTATTTTTTGTTGCACTGTCAACACATTGCTTTGTTAAATAGCAGCTGAGAACCTTTGCCAGTTCCTGGATGTGTTTGGGTCTTTGTCAAGTAATTCTAGGATGTCAGCGCCAGTGGACACATATCCATATTGCAGATACAAATATGATGATCTCTAACATCTTCAGTAAGAGGCTCGTGGACACATATCCATATTGCAGATACAAATACGATGATCTCTAACATCTTCAGTAAGAGGCTTACTGGAGACACCAAGGGCAAAGTCATGCTCTGTCCAAGCAGGAGGTCAGGGCTGGTGCATGGCAATAAGGTCAGGAGAAGGACAGCAAGGAGGGAACCACCTTACCTCTGCCACAAGGACACAATTACAGGGAAGGAAATCACCTACCCAGAAAATTTCAAGTGTAATTTAGTTGGAAGCATTAATATCTCTAAGCTTAAAGTTCTTTCAGACAAACAGATTCACACCCCCAAAATTGCCATTACAAGTATTTTCCTCCTTTCACCAGGGATAATTTAGTGGCTTGAGACATTAGTTGCATATTGATGACAGGGGATGACGCCAAATCCTGAAGCTTGGCAAGGAGGTGGAGATCCCATTATAGTTTCTATTACACTTGCAAGAGCAGAGTGTGAAAGCTCCTTACTATAGCATTAAAAAAGGTTTCTTTTTCCCCAGTGAAAGCTCTTGCTGACCAAAATAACATCTTCAGCTAATGTATTCCTTTTGTTTTTTTAGAGAGGGGAGAGCGATGTGTATGCAATCCCCTGGTGCAAGTCACCTAAGCAAACCCAACGATCCCCTTGCACTGAGCAATCAACAGTTCAGCCCTGGCCCTTTGCAGCAAGTGTGGTCAGCAGATTTCTTTCTTGTTCCCAAGGATAGGGCAAAGAGGCAATCAGGGCATGGCCCTATAGCAAGCAACAGTCGTGTCTCCAGAACATAAGACTGTTGACTAAGTATTGGCTTCTCTTACTTGTTTTCTGGTGCTTGAACTTTCAGGTCGTTCTTGGGTCTCAGTTCCAAGCTTCCCCTAGCAACCACGTCAGTGGAAAGCTCACTGCTGGAACAAAAAGCAGCGTTTCTCACTGGTTCACAAAAGCATTCAGAAAATCACCAATTATCACAAGGCAATAAAACCATTAGAGCCAAGAAGGGAAGGATTGCTGTAGGACATTGCCTGGAACCCATCTCCGGGGGCTATTTTCAATGACCATGATTTTGGACCTGCATGAAAAGCAAGTCCCTCGCCTAAACCGTATCAGATTGATAGCCAGGACTTAAATGAAGGCCTTATTCATTGATAAACACAGATTACCAAGCAGGTGGTATCTGAGGAAGAAAATTCTGTCTTGATAGCATATGTGGAACTGCCTGCGACCCCAGCTATACCGCGAAGGAAGCAGATTTTCTCTCCAGATGGCAAGCTTTACTTATTCTAATTACAGATATGTCCCCAAACACCTGAACACTCTCCATATACACACTGAAACATTACTTTACAGGCTGGTGATTTGAAATAAAATGTATTTAGTTATTTAGCAATTTTTAAAAATAAAAATTTCAGCGCTCTTTGCGGCCTGCTGTCTTTCTCCAAAGAGCCTTTTGCAGTCAGCGTGTTGTACAGGTCTCCTTGGCCGCAGCGTAGACCATCTCTGGAATAAAAGCTTTCAGAAAAAGGGAAATAAGCTTAAAAATTAATCCTGGGATTAATTAGGAGGGAGATAGAAATAGAGTTCCAAACTGCCTTACCTCCTAATTAAAGACTGCTCACTTCACAGCCTCACGCTCCTGAAGCAGTAAAGGCAGGGCGGGGTATTTAGCAGTACAAGTCAATATATCCCCATTGACTTTGCAAAGTCAATAGATGCCTCTTCTACCCAACCTGACATAGTCGGAAATCAGTGATGAGACTCGCAATGACTTTCATGGTATTTTGAGTCAGGCCAATAAAAATGATCCATACTTATTAATTCTTACAGTGTTTGGCTGGTCATTAGGAGATTTTCCCCCTTGCCTCCCCTGCTTCCCTGCTCAAAGTCCACAGGGGCAAATTCTACTTTTTCTCAGCACTGGGCTGCTTAAAGGAACATGTTTCATTTTAATTCATCCCACTGTTTGTCCAATATAAAGCCTTATTTCTCTGTCAAATAACTGCTTTATTCAATTCACAGGAAAAGTCCCAGGTTTGCTGAAAAAAAGAATTCTCATCTCAGGCAGCATGGTATCTGATAGAGATGCACAGAGAAGAAGGAAATGCCTTCCCCGTTCAAAAGGATGCTTGAGATGTCACAGCAGATTTTTTTCCCCCTTTTTACACTAAAAAAGTTGTGAATCCAGTCAACCCAAACATTTTCCAGGGCATGGTGCCTCAGGCCATGATTTTAAACTCTGTGAAATGTAAGTTTTGCATAAATTAGTGGCTGTGAGTTTAAACTGAGGTGATTTTTTTTTTTTTTAATCAGGACAATGATGATTTCATTACATCCCTAAAGGTGCTCTCTGTTGTGTTTTCCAGAGGTGGAGGCAAGCAGAATTCATCAGCCACAGCTCCCAACAACTCTGACAGCTCTGAAGATGATAGACACAAAAAGCCAATACCTGAAGAGTATCCAAATTAGATAAAAATCAAGGATTTTTGTTATAAACCAATGCACGCAGATACCCCTCTGCATGTCTAATGCCAGGCATTACTTTGTGGTGACTTGAAATCCAGCAGCAGTTTTTATTGACTGAACATATGCCAGGAAATCATTTCACAAACGTCAATGGACTTCGAAGAGAAGATGAAAAATTCATCTAGGGGAAGAGACAAATGAACTTAACTTGTATCTTCTCCCCGAGTTAACAAGTACTTAAAGGATTTTATTCGCCATTGCCAGTGTTAAATCTGTGCAATGTGCTGTAATGCAAATGTACCTTCCTTGTAAAGCTGTTTTGCAATTATGAGACGTGTCTGGGAATTCAATGAAATACTTGGTCGGAAAGTGGTCAAGCGCAGAACTCAAAATTACTTTCATGCATGAAGCAGTTACGGTGAAAACAAAGTGGGGATGCGGAAATTGCTGAAATGGAATATTTGCAACATTCCTTTTAAATTGAAGTGTTTCATTTCAGACTTAAAAGGACTTTTCTGTGAAGCAATTTGGAAATTAAATATAATTGCAAACCCAGATCAAGGTGCTCTCAGTGTCAAGGCATGTGAACCAAAACCTTCCATCTTCCTCTTGATTTCAAGTTGAAAGTGAAAACTTCACAGTGATTTAAGCAAAAAGTTTCATTGTGGATGAAAAGAAGTTTAATTTCATGAAGGATGTTGATTTTCATGTTATCATGTCTGCTCTGAATGGGGAAAGTATTTGATCTCTCTAGCAAAAACTGTTTCTACATCCAGCAAGGATCTTGGGTGCAAACCGTTTATGTTCTATAATCAGTCATGCAGGGCCAATGGATTTTTCTTTTTTAGGGCCGTTTCACTTTATGTGTCTAGCCCTGGCCTCCCAGACCAAAGGTAGCTTGACTATAATGAGTTTTGCAAAATATGTGCTTCACTAAGGCAGAAAACTGAATTATTAGGGTCAAGTACAGTGCAGTTCATTATCTATCCCTGCCCTGCTATAGCCTTCATGATGCTAAAAGTGACAGCAAAAATGGATTTGCCTCGTGACAAATTTAAAGCGATAATGGTGTTGCTGATTTTAGGGCTGATGACATTTTCCACCTGAGCCTGGAAAGATTATCTGGCCTGATTGGAAAGCAGTACTATTAGCTATGGCCCACAAACAGCAGAAGCATGGGATCATCTGATTCTAGAAGAAATACGATTTTTCCATACTGTCACCAGCTTTGTTTGTCTACAGGTGAGTTATTTACTATCTCTGAGCTTCAGCTGAAGAGTTTCTGCCAAGTTGGGAATTATCTAACCTTGACAAATGCTGCTAGACCAATCCCTCACCTCTGATCCTGGCACATATTTGTTCTTCAGAAGGCTGAAAACACAGTAGTATGCACATCTGGGGTTTTTAGAAGCGTCTCTCTAATTTTCAGAACGTCGCCTTGTTCTTACGGTCTGACCAAGGCAGAGCAGAAGCTCCCGTTTCCTGAGGCTGCAGCACACATTTGCAGACCCATAAAGGAGTTATATTCACATTTAGCAACTCTATGGGGTCTTAAAAGTGTTGGTTAACTAATGGATATGAAAGGATTTGAGGCACCCGGGATAGCGGTTTGTTATGTTTGAGCTCCGTGGAGCTAGTCAAGGTGCAAAGACTTATAAAAGCACAAGGATAGCCCGGGGTAACCTCATCTCTTAAACACAGGAGAAGCGTTAAGATTGAGGCCTGGGGCTGGCTGTCGGCACAGGAAAGCGTGGAGGTGAGCTTCAGAAAAAAAAACTACGAGTAACGGGAGCGGAACATGATAAAAGTCATGAGGTAGATATGACCAGGGCACCTGCTTCCCAAATGCAACATCGGAGGGGTCAGGGAACGGCCCCAGAGACCTTTCGAAGACAGTGTCAACCCTTTCATCCAGGACCTAAGCAAGCTGCAGCACTCATTGACACCGGATTTGAAGGGCCCAAAATTGTCTCAGGAGGGGATTAGATCGGCTCAGAGGCTCGTGGATGGAATTGAACAATAGTCCAGTGACAGCTCCAGAAAATCTGAGCTGGGCTACTGGGGGGATGACGGACCACCTACTCCTTGTGCTCTACCCCAGAAAGCTCACGGCTTGCAAGTGTACGAGTCCTGCCTGTACTGGTTACCTAACAAAAATAGGAAGGATCCAGATAACTACAAGTGAGAACAGCTGGAAAACAGAAGACGTGTGGGAGTGAAGGGGTGACAGCACGGAGGGCAGGACTAGCAGTTGCCATTGGCGACTGCTCTAGATAGTACCAAGACCTGAAGCTGCACAGGCATCCTTGTGTGCGCAGGGGCAAGTGAGGAGCGGTTCTCCTTGAGGATGGGGCAGATCTTCAGGAGCTAACGAGCCTGGAAACCTTCCTCTAAACCCAGCAGCTCTCGAGTGTTTCCTGGTCCTAGCCCGGCACCCAGGTCGGTGGGTGAGCAGAGTTCACTACATGGATTGACCTTGCTCCTGCCCCCAAAACAGCACATGGACGCCATGCAAGGCACAACATTGCATATTGCATCTTCCTCCGAGCATCTTGCATGGAGGAAGACCCTTCAGCTCTGCCTACCCCCTCCACTGCCAATGCTCCCTTGCAGTCTGCTCTCTCCCTCCCAGTCCCAGCTCCCGTCCTCTTGGCCAGGTGAGCTCACAGCTCGGCTCACTCGCTACAGTTAAAACGGATTAAACTGATGCCAAAATATGCAGATGATCTAGGGATGAAGCTCTGTCTAACCCAGCCTGGGCTGCATGCTGGAGTCTCACGTGCAGATGGGCTGCATTTCACTAGGCAGGGCAGCGCATTTGGGAGTTGTGTGCTTTTGGGAATGGAACTGGGCAATGGAAAGCAGCTAAAACTGTCAAAGAAAAATGCAGCAACTGGCATTGCATTACAGCATTACAGCCAATGCAGCTGTAAAAGCGTTAAGAAGAGAAAAGCAACTTTCCCCCCCCAGCTCAGTTGTGGGATGGTGTTTTGCATGACCTTCAGCATTTAACTTCTCGGCAGCTGTTAGGGCTGAATAAAAACCACCTTCCCCCATATGATTACAGGACCCTTTCCTGGGGTTTCTATGGAAACCCAGCTGCTTTTAAAAATATCTGCTCCTTCCGCCAGTGGAAGAGACTCAAACAGCTAATTTCCTCCTGACCACTTCTGCCCCGTGGGTGGGCTGTTTGCTCATTGACCCCCCACATCAAGGGCTCTCCTTCGGGCTGCCTTGGCAGTTGCTTTGCTGCAGGTTAAATCATAGAATCATGGAATCACAGAGTATTTTGGGTGGGAAGGGACCTTTAAAGGCCATCTATTCCAACCCCCCTGCAGTGAGCAGGGACATCTTCAACCAGAGCAGGTTGCTCAGATCCCCATCCAACCTGGCCTGGAATGTTTGAGAGATGGGGATCGGCAGCTAAATTCAAAAAGCCGTCACAGGACACAAGCACTGGAAACCTGGACCACGAAGCTCCCAGGGGGCAAACGCCAGGAGCTACTTCCATAGTTCTCCAGTGCTTGGCAAGGCCATAGGCTGAAGACCCCTCATCCTCATCCTCATCCCGGCTGGTCCCGTATCCACATGGCAGCTCAGCTTCGTTCACCATGTAGTCCGGTCACTGGGCAAAGTCTGAAGGACTTTGGGGACTGGCCCAAGCGCATCTTTGCACCTCTTTTGCATCAAAGCCTGCCAGAAAATACCCTGATGTGTCCGCGCCTGGTGCCCCAGCATCGGACCCAGACTGGGCCGGCAGCATCCCTGCCTCTTCCAGGCCACGCGCAGCGTCTGACCCCGCCGGCCTGGGCATCGGGAAGGAGACTGTCCCCAGGCCCGCTGCCTTCCTGATGCTCATTTCTCGTGACAGGCGCGGCTGCCTGCCCGCGTTTGCCGTAACAACCCTTTCCAGGCAGCTGTGCGTCCTGGAAGCGCAAGTCCCGGCGCTTTAAATCAGTCTAAACAGATTCACAGACAAAACATCTTGTCAGCATCTACACAATCTCTCCTGATTGAACCAGTGATGGATGTGACACATCAAAAACACAGTGCTTATACTTTTTCTCTGCTTGCTAAAGCTCCCTCGGAGGGGCCGGGGAAGCAGCGTAGGGAAGCGCAGGGCAGGAGACCCTTGCTTTGCCGACACTCGGAGCGCTTTCAGAAGTACGTGCGTGTGTCTGCCTTTAGCTGGGCAGGCAATGAGCTCTCTGCCCCTCCAGAAGCCCTGCTCTAATCGAGCTAGTTATCCACAAAATAACGAGGTTATGCTTTAAAGTTAGAAGATTTAAATGAAAGAACACGAGTACCTTTCATTTACGGTCTGGCTTTTCGGCCTTTTCCGTCACACTTGCAACCTTTCCTCCGCAACCCAGAGCCCAGAGCTGCGCTTTGTAATGACATCGGTGTGCAAGTTCGCGTTTCATCAGAAGAGCTTGAAGCTTTGAGGAAAACATTAAGTTTTGGAAGATTCATAATAAAATCACTAGAGCTGGCAAACATTTAATCTGAAGTGTACATTTCCAGCCCTTTTCCCTGGCAAAGACAGCTGTCAAGCTGATAGCTCACTGCCAAAGCTAAAGTTTGTCCAGATTATTTATCAGATACACACAAGTACTTCAGGAGAGAATCCACAAACAAGTCACTAATCCAGAAAAGCTGAATTCAAAAGGGTGACTGCAAGTTTGCTATTCCTGGCATGCTCAGAGCATAGAGAGACGAGTGATTCTGGCGGTGGGATTAAACACAATTTGTGCTTTCAGTCATGTCATAGAAAACGTATTAGGTCTGAGAGAAAAGCAACATGACTGAGGGTTTTTTCCATTTTAATAGCATGGGATTTCCACCTAATGCTTTACGCTGACTCTTTCAGTATAGGGCAGCCTTCCCGCCAACCCCTTGTACCGCAGGAACATTGCATATACCCAAATGGGGGAGAAAAAGGCTATTTGCATAACAGGACAAGACGCTGTGGTAAATAACTTCTCATGAGCTGAATCACAGGGGAGGGCAGGGAGTGGGGCTGAAGCGTAGTACCTGTTGCATGGCCCGTTATATATTGCTTTAATATGTCATTAATATGCACCTCCCCAGGGCATTCCAGTATTTTCTCACGAAAGATTAAAGAGAAGGCAATTTCTACGAATCACACAATTTTTCCAGGTTGCTCTCTCACGTCATGCTGAAGGGGAAAGAGAGGACTGCCTCTTCCCTCTCCAGACATCCCAGGGAGGGGGTTTATTCCCGGTGAAATGGTCCCAAGGCGCCAAGGCAGTGACCCAGCTGCCTGCGGACGGCAGACGTGTGCCGCCATGGTCTGCAGGCAGCCCCTCTGCTCCTGCCTGCTTGTCTAAACCTTCCCACCTCAGAGCCCCCCCGAGGCGGCACATTTAGGATGAAAATCCTCCTTCAGCCTGTTAATACAGCACTGAGCCTTCCCGTCATAGCTCTCAGCTCTTGTTGAGGTTACTCAAGGCTTCTTATTGGGAGGAATGAAGGCAGCAAAACCGCTTTTTTGGCTATTAACCTCTTAAAAGCTGGTTCATGGGCAAGATGAAATAATACCTGAGGAGAGGGACCACAAGGACCATGGGTGGGACCGGTTCTGGGTGCGAGCATCCTCGGGGCCGAGGGCGCTTCCTGCGGACGTGCTCTGGCTGCGAGCGCGGGGGTTTTGCCTGACACGACAGCAGCTTGTTCGCTGACTCCTGTCAACCGTCTTCCTGCCCCAACGGCGCAAAGCCAAGGGAGGGGCAGGATAATGGCCAGCACTCCCGGTGCCTCCGTCTCCTTCTCCTGCCAAGTGTCAATCAAACTCACAAGGAGTGACAAGGATGCGCTGAAGGGGAGTAAAATACAGTGCAATTCTTTTGATAACAAGGTTTTTCCCATTAAAAAAATGTCAAGTTATCAAAGCCAAGCTTTTTTACATCATAAAGAGAGCATCTTGTGCACAAGGGAGGAGTTCTTTTAAATTGAAGCAAACATTTTTTCAAGCTCTATAAACAAGAAACATATCCTTTTTTCCTTTTGAATCAGAGTAGCTTTTTATTTAGCCTAAGTGAATGATTACATCAGAGATGTAATGATTGCATCTGCAATCCTGATCCAGCCAACTCCAGGCCTCTCAAGTCCATACCCCAGGACCAGCTGTCCCTGCAACACCGTGTTCAGGACCAGGATGTATTTTCTGCTGCATTGCTTGGTAGACACAAACTCCCCAAGGAGTTTTTTGCACATGATTCCTCTTTCTGCGCCAGGCTCTGAGCAGGAGGTGCTTCTGCTTCAGCCACGAAGCCTGCCTCGTTCTGCGCGCAGCCCAAGGGGGAAAGCCCTTATCTTCAGCGAGCACCATCCCCTAAGGATCCAGACAGAAAATCAATAGGAGTGCAGAGATTTGCTGGCTCTGAAGTGCTAAGGAGATAGGAGCCCATCATGCATGATTAGATGTGCTGATTATCTGCTGATTTTTAGCAGAGGGATTCCCTTAGCAGCTGCCTCTGGCTCCTCTGTCCCTCATCTGTCCTTCTCTGCCTCTGCTGTCACCTTTCTTGGGTCAGCACCAGGTGTGGTTCCCTGTTTTCACACATCCCTGAGCTCTGGGACCTTGTGCAAAGGTCTGCTTGTGTTTTTAGAGAGAGGGAGGGAGCACAGAGGAGGGGTGGGTGCTCCTGAAAAGGTCCCGTTTTGTTTTCCCTCCTGGGATGCCACCTCTTACTGAAAATTTTGCACCCATGTCAAAATTCAGCAGTAAAGGCAAACTGAACTAGTCCACTTTAAACTGTCCGGGATTCTTGCTCCTTGCTATTTCACAGAATCACAGAATCACTAGG